>NC_047171.1:17583606-17883884 GCF_009819705.1 Hippoglossus hippoglossus
GTAGTTTTTTAACTACTTTTGACAATTAAATATTTGCAGTTTCAACACACGAAGGTTGGCAAACTCGCATGTTGGCCATTTAACTTTCAAATAACGTGTCCCATTTCCAGTAAGATTAATAAAATAGTTTTATCCAAAGAAAGAAGAGACGTTTCATGCGTTTTTGTCTCATTTTCAGTAGCCTATTTCATCTTGTAGACGTATATATCCAAATGCACAGAAGACACATACTGTATATTGTATTTCAATGCATTTTAGAATGGATAATGTTACCCATGTACAGTCAGCATTGATTAAGCAAATACTTTTTCGTTGCACAATTTCTTTTATCTTTTGTCTGCATCACCACGTTGCTGCACCAATAGTAAAGAAGTGTGTGGACCATGCAGTCCTTATAATAGATGACCTGTGGCACGGCCCCTGAGACGCACGGTGGCTGTTGTGCACCTGCTGTTACAGGGATAAAGTATGGACGTCTTGAACTTGCGGTTAAACATATGCTCACCTGTTCGTTTAAGATGTGGTGGCACAGTGCCGAGTGCACAGCGAAGACGTTGTGAGTGAAGTGGTTCCTCAGGCTAAACTGTTGATTGCTTATGATAACAAGCAGCATGTTTTACTCAAGGTACATAAGGCTGCTTTAATTCCTCCCTTTGTTCGCTCTTTTAAAAAGTGGTGACACATTCGCCTACAGTGCAAACGCGGAAAAAGTAGCATGTATTATATTTTTTATAATGAAATGTCTATAGGCCATGAAAACTAAAACTAAAATCGTATAATCGCAACAACAAACCAGAACGTCTCTGGCTTGTGCGGCGTATTTTACGCACAGGCCTTGGCACACTAGACACCAAGTTATGGGTTTATTGTGGAATGTAAAGCAAAATCTCCCAAAATTATCATTCACCGGCGTTGGTATTTATGTTACCGTCAGCTACTAAATTCCACATAACTTCAGAAGAGTTTATATCCCAGGATATGCCGTCTACAGCAGGCCTGAAACTACAGGTCTACAGTGTGCGCTCATCTTAAAGCTTTGTTGCTGCCACACGTGTCAGATGTGCCTTTTCTAACACATCTTTATCTTTTTAAAAATAATCACCAACCTTTAAAAGTAAACTTTATCGTCAGTGAAACCTGCAGCTTTTTATTTCCACCGTGCCAAACCTTTTTTTACGCGCCGTGAGGTCAAACCCCCCCTCAAGGACATCCAGGAGCTGCGGGCACCGGGTGATTTCCATCTGATATAGAAATGATCTAAGCGCTCTCTGGTAAGCTTATGCTGCCTGTCGTCAAGCTGTATCGGAGAGAAGGGCGTCTTGATGGTGACTTCACTGACACCCAACAACTTCCTGACGCAACGCTGCTGTAACAGCGGCGGGGGAAACAGGCCGCTCACCTTTTTATCCGGTGAACCTACATGATCCTATTTCTGCATAGTAAGCCGCCTCAGCTCTCCCTCCCGCCGCTTCCAAGAAGAACTCGCTGTGTCAAAGAGTCTGTTCGTGTTTTCTACAACAACAGTGTACTTGTTGCATTGCTCTGCGCGCCTGTCTTTGTCAGCAGAAACCAGGAAATTACCTGTCCTCTAGGGTTGCGCACGAATTGTCTTTACATCTTATTCTTTGATTTAAAAAAAATATGTTTCCACTCACATTAAGAGAACTTTTCTCCCTCATACAAGCTGGAGAGAGAAGGAGTGAGTGGATGGGATAGTAACTAAACTTAAGTCCGGGGTTCAGGGTGAAAAAAGGTGATGGCACAGAGTTATTTTGAGTGGAAGGAAATCGTTATACTTCCCTGCTGAAGGAAGCGGTAGTAACGCGTTACTGAGCGTGTCGTTACCGCCCAGTGCTGTCCGGGAACTAAAGCAGAGTTGGAAGTGAAAGGGGTCGTGTTTTGGTGACTCCAGCACGGTGAAGGAACAGAGATAGCCCCCCACTGGAAGCAATAGGAGAGGAAACCATGAGATCCAAGTTACCGAGCCTGGGCTATGCGCAAACGTCTCCGCTCCTCTTTGCGCGCAAAGGGGCGCACGGATCTATAGTATAGCCTGATCTTGGGCAGCCTATTGGACTCGGGCACCGTGTAGCTACTGTGTCTGCTTCACTTTGAAGGGATGCTGCTGCTGCTCGTCCCGGACACGTGAGCTGAGCTGATGAGACGACTTTATCGCGGATTTAGATGAGAGAGGGGGTTTTCTGTGCGTTAATGACCAGCCCGTTCGAACTAGGATATAGTGCGCTGCGCTCAGATGTGTGTGTGCGTGTGTGAGTGTTTTCTTCTCTCTCTCCCTCGGTCGCTCTTCATATCCACCGCTCCGCCTCTCTCTCTCTCTCTCTCTCTCTCTCTCTCTCTCTCTCTCTCTCTCTCTCTCTCTCTCCCTCTCCTCTCTCTCTCTCTCTCTCTCTCTCTCTCTCTCTCTCTCTCTCTCTCCCTCTCTCGCTCTCTCGCTCTCTCCTTTTCGCAACATTGACGCAACCGAAAAAAAATACTGGAACAAAAGAAACAACTTCCTTGAAGCTTTGCTGAAACTGCACTTAGCGCGGAGGACGGGAGCTTGTTGTCAACTTGCCTGGATGGAAACGTCCGTGGTGCGGGGGTGAGGGCTGTCACCAGGCGGCCGGCGGCAGGCAGCGGGCAGCCGGCGGAGAGGATGCAGTCGATCACTCCGAAACGCATCGAGGGCGATTGAGTAAGTGCCATTAAACATTCACTGGAGTCATTTCAACTTTTGGTGTGTGTCTACTGGAGTTTTTACGCACGGTGCCAGTCACTCACACAGCAAAGGAAGAAAAAAAACCATCAAGTCTATTCTCTGCGACAGGGAGCACAAATAAAGTCTATTTGCTGTGATGGTGTCGAATTGAGGAGGTTGATTATAAGTTATCGATCTGTAATCATGTTTATTGTACGGGTTGTGTTTGTGCATGCTGTGCCCTAAATGACAAGTTTGTGGTGTGTTTTTTATTTCTTCGGACAATTTTGACATTTAGGATCCATTGACAACGAACTGTCACCACAAAAAGACTGTAGGTTCAATCCCGCTATTGTGCGTAAAAAGGACTTTGTAAGAGAAGATATGTGATGGAAACACTACACCATAGTGTGTATTGTGCATTGAGGAGACTTGCAGTTTATTATTGTTATTCATGCAGCAGCCTCCGGAGCGGTCGCCGGTTGCATGAAGAACCCGGCGATCGACAAACACAACACGAGCAGCGGCAATGCGATCATTTTCTTATCGAGCACACGTGTTGTCATGGTCTCCGGGTGATGTGCGTAACTTTGCTCCGGGGTCCGGTGCGCGGTTTGGGCGGACGGTCGCTCCGCCGCGTCGCGTCGGTGTTTTTTGCTGCATGAACAAAGAAACTGGATGGAGTAGTCGGCTGGGCACCGAGCGTCGGTGGAGGAGCAGGCGGGCTGTTTACAATAATAACACGATCCGCGGCGACGTCACGGGACTGGCAGCCGCCGCGGCCAATCAGCGCGCCGCGTCGCCATCAGCAACACGCTATATTTGGAAAGTGGTTACATCATCGAGGTAGAAGAGCGGCGCGCGGGGGGGAGGGACTTCCTGCAGGAATGGTCGGTTTGTAGTCCAGAAGCAGGACAATGAATAGAGCTGCTCTGTGGAGGTGTGATGTAGTCAGAGCTCACATGAACCTGTTTGCACTCACATACTGTCCACACACGCTGCCAGGTGTGTTACAGACAGTTTATCACTGTGTGGTTGTTGCAGTGCAGTCAGGATCAGGTGCCACAGACAATGGCTACATCCACATTAATACGTTTTCTCTTGATAACACATCAACTCTGCTACAGATGCGTCTGGCGTCCACGCTGCTTTGTACCATGTCTGCTTGAGAGCCGATAAAACAGACAAGGTCTAAAACTCTGGTGCTGCATTGTAGTCTGGACGGCCAGAAACTGAGATGCTTGAAAACGATGACGTAGACACAACTACTTGCTGATCGGGTCGTTTCGGTCATGACGTAACCTTCACCGATTCGTCTCCTCCGTAAGAAAACAACTGGCATTAACCTCGGCTACCAGTGGAGAACGCAACATTGATAATCAATTCCAAGCGTTGCTGACCCTGCGGTCTTTGCTAACAGCTGTGTTGCAGTTAAATTCTGCATTTTGCAGTTATACCACTGTCGTAGGAGACAAGATATTATTTGAGCAATCTGTGACAATTCCTGTGTCAATTTTGTTTCTAGCGGGAGACACGTGGTCAAGCGGTACGCGTTTTCAGACGTGCTAGTATGTACAAGGATTAAAACTGACATGCAGCCAAAACGCTTGTGTGGACAGATATTGTTTTAGTTTTAAAACGCTGTTCAGCCTAATAATAACAATGTGACGTTTATCGTGATAATTGTTGATATCGTTTTTTTGTCATATTTTTTGGCTAAACAGTTCAGACCTGACCCCTTGATGTTAATTAAATTAGTTGTACGTAGAGGTACAGACTTTTCTCATCCAGTGCTAAATTGCAACCTTAGAGCATGCAACTGTTTTCGCCGACTGTCATAGAGGAGATTAGCCGCAGTCCTCCCGCCCCTCCAGCTCCGAGAGTGACTGAGTGACAAAACAGCTAAATTGGTCAGTCACTATCTTTGTACATAAAAATGATGTAAACTTTAAAATTAATAGCGAGATTTCTGACTTCAGCTGTTTGTCAAAAACCATCAGGGTTAATCACAAGGAAAAAAAAGCTGCAAAGCTACAATCAGGGTCTTTGTTATGGAACGATCACATACAATCTAATCCCAGGTCCCTTCTGGCAAGCTGCATGATTACATCACTATTATTATTATTAGTGGATTTTGTAGAAGTCGTAGTATATAAGTAATATATATATATATAGTAATATAATGATTATGACAGTATCTGAATTTTCTAAATTTACTGTTGTGTTATTTTCCTTTCATTTTAATGTGAGCTTTGTGATCGAGTGTACGTGATCAATAATTGTAGGTTAGGATTGTTTACGCTTTAGTATAGATGAAAATTCTTCCTTCTGTAAAATGACATTTCAAGTTTTAATCAATGAATCGTATCAGTATAATTATCAGTGACACCTGCTCTGACAGAATTTAAGGTATCTCTCATAAGAACAAAGTCACTTTCCGCTTTACTCCGCTATTTCAAACGAGAGCATAAAATCATTAAATTCAAGCAGAGCACTTGAGACGAGGAGCCACAAGCTGTGGTTGTTAGTTTATCCTTTTAATGTATGTTGGCCCAATGTTTAATTAATATTGGACTTGGAATACCTCAGTGCAATTGTGGAAAATGTAAACAGTCTCACAGTATTCAATGCAGTGACATTAAGGTGAGATCAGCTGAAGAACTACAAGCAGAGGTGAAGACACTTCCCAGTTTTCAGCATTATCTAAAAGTCAGCCATATGAAGGTTAATTGTAACAGGTCACTAACATGAATGTGACTGATGCAATGCAAGAATACTGGTTGTAACTGTATGTGAGTATGTAAAGAATGAAAATCCATGTTTCAGGGTAATTCACTGTGCGAGTTTCATTTTTAAGCATCATCTTGTCATTACAGCACCCACTGTCTTCTTCCACAAATAACTAATTTATCTACTTTCATTCTGTCCTGAAACTGATGTGTGATGGTTGCTCGTAACTTGTTTGTGGACACACTCTTGCCAAGATTAAGAGATAATTCTAAACATAAACCCTATTTAAACATTATCTAAACGCTGATATTTATACAGTATGCCATAGGAATGTTGTTTCACACTCATGCAAGGCAATTCTTGATATCTGTCTGAGGATTTGCTGGTATTTAGAGGTCCTGTGGTTAAAAGGTTAATGAGATAACAGTTGAAAAACAGCATTGAACTTATCTTATATAATCCTGTAAGGAAATAAATAGTCCTGTAGGACAGTTTCCTTTAGCCGGTTAAATGTCATTAGGGCTGGTGACTAAGTGGATGTCTTGGAATGAATAATCAGTCATATACTCTGTAAATAGTCCATCGGCCTTGTGGATATTGATCAGTCCTCTGTGACTTGTAGATTGATTTCTGGCATGGTAATTGATTAAAGGTAACCTGATTTTTAAAATATAATATTAGTGCATGTGAATATTTCTGTCACCATGTATTTACATGCTCCATCCAGGTGACAGTGGAGAGTCTTAAGTCCTTTTGGTGAAGCTGCTGTTCATACCGCACTTGGATTTTTCTTCTTCTTCTAATTCAAAGATAAAGAACAAGGGCACAAAATATTCTCAATCATCAGCTTGAGGCAAAAAAAACCCTGTGTTCTTCAAGGCCTTTCTGTAACTCTGCTGGCCTGGGATTAGATCTTGCTTGTGTTTTGCCTCCTCTGTAATCCCTCTCAGCAGTCTGCCTCAATAAAAGAAAAAAAAACACTGAGGGGTGTGGACAAACCAGTCAAGATAGAAAAAATACTACTAGAGCAGGAAGCCAAACAAATGTTTTGTAGGGCGATTTAAACCCGTCCCAAAAATAACAATCACCTTTCTTTTGAATGGAAACTGACATCAGATTCTAACTCGACCATGGCGTGTTTTTAACTCTTCATGTAGTAGCATGTGCCTCATTCAATTGAATCCTTTTTATGGATCATTACAGTGTTATTGGCTCGTTACTCGACTTAGTCTGAGAATAGTATTTGATACATATGAAAACAGTCTCATAGTGTTAAATGTGCAACCGAGTTTTAAAACAATCCCAATTTAGGGTGAAACTATGCTTCTCTTGTCTGTAACAGCCTGTGATTACGAGATTACAGATCTCTCCCGGTGTCTACGATTGAAGTTTTTGCTGATTCTTTTGCTGTTTTAAGTCTCAAACAAGAATATTACATAGTGAAACCTCACTTTATTGTCTTTAGTTTTCCTTCCTCTCCTGTCTCCTTCTCCTTGTTACCACGCTAGCTGAGTTTTTTCCCCTTAATTGTCCCCAGTTTGTAATGTAATTTTAGCCCGCTCTATGAATTATGCCCGCTTAATTTGATTGCCATGTGTGAGAATGTCTGTAAGATTATAGAGAGACAAAATGAAAAGGGCTTCTTGTGCTGTAACATCTGAAATTGCTGGCCAAGCATGTGATAATGTTTAGCAGAACCCTGACTATAAAAGTTCTTTTTTTTCTTTTTCTCCTTTTTTCTCTTGCTTTTACTTTAAGATAAATAATTTATGTTTTCATGGGATTAGGTTTTAGGGATGGTTTGCTAGAAAGCAAATTAAGAAACAACATGTTGCCATGTTTTCTAACAGTTAAGAAGTTGTGTGTGTGCCTGTGTGTGTGTGTGTGTGTGTGTGTATACACTTTTGTATAGTGTCTCGGGGCTAATGTGACCACCTCGCAGGCTTTGTGCTAAAAAGAGGTCAGAGGTCTCTGTTGTGTTTTCAGGGTGACCTGCTAGTGACTATTAGCCATTGATAAATGTGATGTCCCACAAGTGTGCGGCCGGACCCCTCCAAAGGGGGAGGTGTCATAACACGCCCCACACTAACCTCACAGCCAACCCCACCTCAAACTACACACACGCAAACACACACACTCTGCCCTGCTGACAGGAGCACAAGGGGGCAGCTGCTACAGATGTAGAGGGGGAGGGGAACCGAGGAGACATCAATGGAGAGTCTCTCTCTAGTGTGGAGTTCTCAGTGGGGCTCATTGTGTTCTCTAAAGACCAAGACAAGGGACTAGACCACATTAATATAGTAAGCCCTTAGTCTCTCACACTTTCTTTCAGGGTGTTGTGCACTTCGACTCTTCTTCAGTTGTTTCATGCATGTTCATAAGGAAGTGTGTGTTGCAGTCATGTCAGTTTACACAGGTTGACATTTGCTATGAACTTTTTTCTCCCTTCACTCTGCTTTGTGGCTTATATGAATAATAATTTAGTGGTAGATGTAGTGTGATTTAATACTAGAATTGCACTCAGTAGAGCGTATACCTCCGCCAAGGCCCATCAGTCCCCTTAAATTATAACAAGCCTTATAGCTAAGGCAACATGACGTCTCTCAGCTACACATTGGTGGTAGTTGCAGGTTTGCAGTTCCATTTGTTACCATGCTGCACCTGAAAAAAACCTATGAAACCACATTGAAATCCACCAGATCCAGATTCTTAATTGGATCCAGATGAAATTGCACGCACTCATCGATACCAATTCACTAAATATCAAGTTTTTTCATCAACATTCACACATAATTCTTTTGAACCAAAAATGTTGAAGGATGTCCTATCTTGCAATTGTAAAGAAAGTGAAAAAAAATTCCTGGATACCCCCACTGATCCAGATCCACACCAAAGATTAACGGGTTCATCCCTGACCCTTATCCATCAGGTAGCTTTTGTGAAATCTTGCTAACAAGCAAACAAACACACACACACACCCACAAACGCAGACTAAAACAACCTCCTTGGTGAATATGTAGTAATATGTAGTAATGATGAGCATCCTATAGTTCTCCTATAGAGCATTTTAGGCAACACCTAATGCTACCATGATAAAAGGTGGTTTCAATGTGTAGCACTCGCTCAACAAGAATTAAATAAATTCTGTGGTTGCAATTTGACATGTTCACTGTGAGCTGTTAGTTTAATGTTAGTCTCCTGCAGCACACCGGTGCTTATGCATGGTTTAGTTTCACCCCTGACTTTAATTAATGTTTTGGGGTAGAATTTAGTCTTTTTAAATTCTTGAATGCATGTCTGGATTTGAGCTGTTGCCACCGTCTATTTCCCCATCATTTGTAGAGATGCAGTCCCATGTCTTGTGTTGTGAAGTGCTACCTTTTGGGTTGCATGAGGGGGGGGGGGGGAATAAAACTCCTCCTTGAATAAGAAGCAGCTGAGTGTAACAGCCATCTATGCATGCAAGTCTTCTCAACATGAAATCAAATTACATTGAACTAAAACTGCCCCAGCGTGGCAACTTTGCAGCCGGGTTACCCCGCTGTGCCAAACACCACGACACATGACACTGTGGCTCTTGTTCAGCTCGACTACTGGAGGACAAGGGGAGAGCCCCGCTCGGACTCGGCGCTCCTAATGAAGAGATGCATTATGATGTGATTTCATTTGGGCCTACAGGAAAAGTTGCAGTGGATCACAGAGCCGTCTGAGTAGCGTAGCTCATTTGTGTAGTAACATGTGACTTGTGTTTTCGTGAGTCATAAGGGTCTCCTGCCTAATGGAAGGCAGTGTGTGCTCATGTGACGGTGACACAATGCCGGATGGACCGTATAGTATTCAACCAGAGCTCAGCCTGGCTACTGCTTTTACTCATCAGTATATTTTAATCTTGTTTTTGTCATAGTGAAACTAAGCAAACGATATTTCTGCTCATGTTATCAATAGGGTTTAGATGTACAAGAGGTTTTTGACCGAATGCAAATCTGCAAGTCCTGCATGTGTGTATCTGCAGATATTAGCGCATGTGTGCATGTGAATGTGTGTGTTTTGTCTTTGAGTACTGCATCATGATCTTCCCTATGGTCACGGTGGTGTTTTTGCTGGCTCATCCCTGCCTCTCCACATGCCTGTTTAACAACACAGAGCTCCTCCTTACTGGCTTCCTGTCCAAACCAGTTTATCTGTAAACAAGTGTGTTTTTTTCCTCTCCGCCCCATTGTCCACACCACACCAGAATGCATACACAATGGGCGCCCTCTCTCTCACAGGCAGCTTTTGTACTGCAAAGTAGAAAACATCATGTTTTTTACTACAACACGCAGCTACAGCGCTAAGAAATAACATGCTTCTTATAAATATAAAGTTTCAAAAAGATTACCGTGAAGGAAAAAGTTGAATGTATCTGTAATTTTGTCAATGTTTTTCATAGGTAAGTAGAAATAATAAGTTGCGTTCAAAGATAAGTTCTTATAAAAAAAAAGAAGAACAACTGATGGCAGGTTGCAGTTAATTCTTTTTCCAGTGAATCCTGGTGGAGTCAACTACTGGTATAGCAGGATAATGTTATGTATTGTTATTATGTGTGCGTTGGGATGAAATGGCTGTCTCTGTTTACCTTGCTCGAGGTTCACTATGCTACTGTAGATATTTTAAGAGCAGGGTCATAGTGGCAAAGCTCAGGCTGTCCGGCCTTTGGTGATAAATAGCAGTAATGTGTGTGTATGTGGTTTTGCCAAGCTGGACCTAAAGTGAGAAGACGTGGTTATGACACAGAACGTGTCTCCTTTAAGCTGGAGAACCAAGTCGCTTTGAAAGGTGCAGACAACAAATCAGTCAAATGTCAAAGAAAATGGCCGGCCACAGAAAAGGAAACTTACTTGAAAGTAGAATATCACTGAGTGGAGCACATACCTCTGCCAAGGCCAAACAATCCTACACATGTCTGTCTAGCTCTTCTAATAGAAAAAGAAAAAGGAAGTAGTCTGATAATCTGTACAAACTCATCGACCTCTGCAACATAAATGTCTGTTTTTAAAACCAGGATCCTTAAAAATTCATAAAACCTGGTACTGGCCCTTTGATTTAATCTACACCAAATTTGCATGGGTTCTTTCTTGGCCCATGCCAAGTTCTGCAAAGTTTGGTGCAAATTGGTTTTGCATAATCCCGCTGACAAAAAAACAAACAAACAGACATAACATCCTTGGCGGAGATAATTAGAGAGGGCCATATGATGTCACAGCAATTTTAGATAAAAAAAAGCAGTGTCCTCATTTACACTGTGGAAAATAAAACCAATACAGAGGGTTTTTCAAATGATATGATCGAGGAGAGGACAGAAAGAGAATACAACTGGTAACCTGACGTCTGTGTTAGTCACACACTTTACCTCAGTGATTCGGAGTCAAACCTCTGTTGCTTTTTGTTCCCTGATGTCATTGGGTTCACATCCCCTTGGCCTTGGGACTTGTTGACCTAATAATACACATATAAGAGATATTCTGCTTCTGTCATCTATAGCTGCAATAATGTGTTTTATTTGGATATTATATGACTGTTTTTGAACTATTGTGTTAAGATAAAGACCCATTTCAGTAGACAGTCACAGTGTTTGTATCACGTATAGTTTAAAACTATTGCTGTGCAGCGCTGTTCCGCACCCACAGGACTATATGTATATGTGTGATTTATATGGAAAACAGTTTTTATACAATTTGCTATAAAAGATGTTTTGAAATCTAAATTGGGAATAGTGTGTTTGTGTGTGTACATTTTAAAAGTGTTTTCACTCACTTACAAAAACACATGTTAATTTGTACATAGGACGCCCCCTGGTAAGGAAAAATCAGTGAGTGAAAGTGTAACAGTAGTGAGCCAACACAATTTAATCTGGGTCATCTGCAGAACAGTGCATTTTAAACCATGAGGCCAATGGCAACTCTCAATCATTGCTGTTTTGCTGTGGATAACTATTCATATGGTCCAACAGACATTTATCACACTAACAGACACAGGCCTGTGGAGTGTAGACATTTTTATCCACAGGTGGTAAGAAACTTGACAAAATGATAATGTTTGGTACAAGGTTAAGTCAAAGAATGGATGCACCTAAAATGCATATTATGTCTAAATTACAAAGACACCACAGTGCTGTGTGTGGGTGTGGTTTCTGCCAAGCTCCTCCTAAAGTTATGACAGAAAGTTTCATTAAACCTGGATAACCAAGTCCCTTTGACAGCTGCGGAAATCAAATAAGTAAAAGTGCATTTAATGCTTATGTTGTTCTCGAGTGATAGTGACTGTAGAATCTAATGATGCCTGACTTTCATGAACCTATGATTTCTCTCAATATTATACCACAGACTTTTGTGTTGTGTGACTTGTCAAAGCTGCATGTTGTTATTTGTGCTTCTGCACAGGGGTGGCATTAATTTCACGAATCCAAAAATGCAGTTTTGAATTAGTTTTAGAGGTAAAGTTTGAGTGAAAGTCGGCAATCATTGCTGTTTTGCTGTGGATTACTTCATAGATGTGGTCCCATAGAAATGTATCACACTAACAGACAGGCCTGTGGAGCATAGACATTTTTATCCACAGGTGCTAAGAAACCTGACAAAATGATAATGTTTGGTACAAGAATAAGTCAAAGAATTCATGCACTTAAAATGCAAATACAGTAACGTGTATGTTTGTATTCCAAATACACCACAGTGCTGTGTGTGTGGTTTTTGCCAAGTGAGAAAAAGTGGTTATGACACGGAATGTTTCCTTTAACCAAGTCTATTTGAAAGCTGCGGATACAAAATCAGTAAAAGTACATATAATGTTTATCTAGAGGTATTGTGATGCCTGACTATAGATGATTTTTGATTTCTCATAATATTCTGCCATAGACTTTTGTTTTGTGTGACTTGTCGAAGCTGCATGTTGTTATTTTTGCTTCTGCATAGTAGTGGCATTAATTCAAATTAAATAAAAAACTAGTTTTAGCCAATCATTGCTACTTTGCTGTGGATTACTATAGATGTGGTCCCACAGGCATTTATCACGCTGATAGACACAGGCCTGTGGAGTGTAGACATTTTTATATGTTTGGTTCGAGATTAATACTAAGAATTGATGCACCTACAGTGCATATAACATGTATGTCTGTATTGAAAATACCAAGTGAGAAATAGTGGTTGTGACACAGAACATTTCCTTCAAGCTTAAGATGAGTAAAAGTGCATTTAATGTTTATGAGGGATTGTGACTATAGAACCTCATGATGCCATTAGAATAGGCTTCCCAGGACTTATGATTTCTCTCAATATTCTACCACATAGTTTTGTGTTGTGTGACTTGTCAGAGCTGCGTTGCATCTGCACAGTGGTGGCATTAATTCCACAATTTAAAGACGCCGTGTTAAAATAGTTCTTGTAGTGCAATCTGAGCAGAAGTGGCCGCGGCACGCGAGGGGTTAACGCGCTGCGGTGGCCTGCGAGATCATTCGAGAGTGCATTTTCACCGGCCAATCAGCGGCGCGGAATCCACCGCCCGCTCGGCCAATCGCGGCGATGGGAGGCTCTATCGAATTTGAATGAGGAGTGTATCTTTCGGCGCCATTTTCGAGTGAGCAGCGATCGGCTGAGCAGCTGCGGGGAGAAGATGCTGCGAACACGGAGCCGCCGAGACGAGCCAGAGCCAGAGGAACCGAGCGCTCAAAATCCAAACTGCGCCTTTCCCCCCTTCTTCTTCCCCCTCAAAGCAAAGGGAGACCGCGCGTTTTCAACAGAGGTAACTACCGACACAAGCCGCTCCGTGTGGGTTTAGTCGGACGATGTGAGCAGGACTGGAGGGGGGGAGGAGGACTACGTGGAGAGGAGACCGACCGTGGCGGGGAGACGTTAGCCATTTGGCCAGCTTGTTCCACTCCGAGCTGCTAGCCTGCTAGCTTAGCGTGCTAACACACAGAGAGGGGCTTCGCACTTTGCTGCGCTGTAACGGTAAAAAAAAAAAAAAAAAAAGCGCCCATACTGTCTTTTTTAACCGGGACGTGAGGGAAGATATGAGAGGGAAAATATTTATTCTTATTTTCTACACGGGAGACACTTCAAGTTGCGCATTATTCATCAAAGTTGAAGTGAAACGTACTATTTTTTTTCCCTCCCCAGTTTTGAGCGGGAGGTGCAGAGGCAGCCAGGCTGGAGCGGAGCAGCAGCTCGGGCGGCAGTGTCAACACATGCACACGGTACCTCCACCGGCCTGGGAGGGAAAATAAAAAGCCCAACGAGGGGCAGACACAGTGCCTTTTGTGGTAACTTCATTTTTTTTTTCTTCAACCAGGCTTGTTAGCGGAGGCAGATTTTTTTTTTCCTGGTGAATGGTTGTGACGTTATGTTCCGTTTCAAGCGTTTTTGTGTGTGTGGTTGTTATAAAGAAAACACCTAAGTTGGTCATTGATGTTGCAGCCAGTGATGACTTTAATTTTTTATTTTTCTGAGTGGTTGGTTGTTGAGGTGTGTGCAGTCTTAAGGTTACTGACAGCTCTTGTATTAATGCAACCTGGATTAATAATTAACTTAACCTCACCCAGTGTTAAGAGCCGGCCTCGTGTTTGTACGTGTAAACACGTTTGAATATGTAGAAATTATCATCGTGGCTCTCGGCCAAGTGACAACAGCCATAGGTGGCAACTGATGATGGTTCAACTTTAACAGCCTGTTAAACGGCAGACGAATGACTCATAACCACTAACGATGCAGTAAAGTGGAATCAACGTTAGTAAATAAAAATGATATTTATTGTTGTGGGGCTGTGGTGTTTTTTGGTTCGGAGGATTTTCAGTCATTGCCTTCTGTGTCATTCAGCCGTTTTTTTTTTTTTTGCCTCGCTCCACTTTCCGTGTGCTATGATTAAATTCATCTACGTGTACATTAAAGGGGAAATCTAATCGGTTTAGGAGGGAAGTGACAAAACGGACCTGGTCATTAGTTACTGCAGGGGTTGCATGTATGATATTTTATTCTGCCTTGTGCTTCTCCTCACGAACATGACTACTTATCTATTAAAGCATTAGGGAGGAAAAGACAGGCTCCGTATAATTGTGCGTCTAAACCCGCCCCTTTTACGTCCTTCGAGCACAGATCGGTTTAATGTGTTACATAATGCGAGGCCTTTCCTATCTTCTACATGGCTGCTTTTATTCAAACACATAATCAGATACATTTGTCAAGTATCATGTTTGAACTTTTACATCAAAATGATTCATTTTAACCTCATTGAGAACAAGGGGCCGAGGGCAGCCACTTCTGTCCAGTTTCCCATGGAAGATGTGTTTCCTTGGCATGTCACATCTGACAGTGTAGTACTCAATGTATACGTAATAGCATTTCCCCAGATTTGTTATTTTCACATTCACACTCTGCAAAGACTTGCGCTTATACTTTGATTACATATGCATGACCCAAATGATAATGTAACCAAATATCATAGTTTTGAGTATAGCTGTCTTGAATGAATTCACAGATCTTATCTGTAGTGTAATAGTTGTTGCAGACATGGGACAGCTTTTTCACTATTAAACCTCATTTCCATATAGTTACATTCATTTTTGAGGGTATTTAGTTGAAGGGAAATTCACTGTATGATAAGAGGGAGAGATCTTTTCACTGCCATACACCCGAGTTAAGATGTTGAGGAGGAAATTATTGTACTAAGAGACCTGATGTGTCACGGACAAAAATATTTAATCTGTAGGTGTGTGAAATGCAATGAGTAGTATGATGACTAAAATTGTTACAGGCAAGTGATTCGGCTTTAGAAAAAAATAAAATAATTTGTTGCTGTACACCATGTGGTGTATTTCAAATTAATGGGTTGTTCTCTACATTACTGGTGTAGGTATGTGGTTTTTCATGCTCCTATGTGAAAAACACAAAAAAAGCACATCTTTACAATCTATTCAAAAGGAAGTATTTTTAAAAAATGTCCATATATTTGGGTAGAGTGGGTATAACTGGGGGTGTAAAATATATTTATTTTTAATTTATTATAGAACGGACTTTTAAGAAATGGCTGTTAGGACAGTGGTGTATGTAGCATGTGTACTCAACAATTCAAATAAGTACATTTGCCTCCTTATTTCTTTGTTACAGTCCAAATTGTATGCCAGACTTTTCATGGTGTAATTTCAGCCAAATTGCCATAAGCACTTTAAAAGATAGGAAGTCAAATGATTCACTGGGTCAGTTTATTTGTTAAAATGGAAACAAATGACTATAATACACTTCATAGAATGTACTGGATGTTTCAGTTGAAACGGCATCAGAGATGATTAAATACGAGTTTCATTAAATTGATGGAAACATTTTATCAGTTTTACATTATCAACTACAGTGTGTACCTATTATTAAAACCTACAGATTTTAATATGTAGGTATAATCTCTAGAAGGTCGGAGGTAGCGTTTTGTCAAAGTGAAATTTTAAGATTAAGAGTTTCTTAGTTTTATAATGCATGTCTGTTGTGCTCATACAGGTGAAATAGTTAGCTCTTATTCAGTTGAAGGAGGATTACAGAATTGTTGACTCTGTGTTTATACAGTTGTCGGATTAGTGGTGTATTTTAACAGTTTTTATTCCTGTGTTGCCTACAGTTAATCTCCTTTTAAATGCTACAGGTCTGTGACTCCCTCCATTTTCTGCTATTTGCCTTTTCAATATTTTTGTACAGCACCGTTGTGCTGTTTCAGACTGTTAGCATGACATTCTGTGACTCATCATTCTGTCTTCTCAGACCCCTCTGGCAAAATGGGCTCCCACCCCCATTTCCTGGTGAAACTGTGCCTCTCTTCTTGTACTTGCTCTCATGTGTTGTAGCCAGGCTACAGAGAACCCCCACCCTTCTCTTCCTTCTTTCTGCACCACTCAGCACAAACTTTATAGTATTCAAATTTGCTGTGATGGGGAAAGGTTTTCACGGCCCGTGTTGGTTATTTTCCAGGCAGTGGCTTTGGTTTTGGTTCTATGACTGAGCGGTATTAAATAGAACCTGTCAAATGGTTTTATCTGCATTTGTCAGTTCCCTCGTAGACATCATTTTAATCCTGGAATAATCTAAATATTGGTGATTCTAGGTAAACCTTGAGTTCATGGGATATTCGGTGAAAAGAAGTGTTTATTTATTCTGGTGTGTTTAACCATAAAGTTGAGGCTGATAACATTAGTGGCAGCAGTGCAGAATATGAGGGTGCCAAGTCCTTGCATGCTTCTTACAAGCATATGTTTTGCATTGGCTTTGATGTTTGCATACAGTATGAACTGCATCACTATGGTGCACAGGGCTTTACACCTGTTTCGTTAAATGAAAATACTCTTTTAAAGTAGTTTATGGTGATGGCATTAACAATTTTGGAATAATTGTCAACTTAACTGCTGTTATGGTTTGTGTATACTTAACCACATTTCGGTAAATTGAAATAGTCAGCAAGAGAATCGTTTGTGTATTTGGGGGGGGGGGGGGGATTCAAAGGTCAAACGCTTTTCTAAAAATCTGATCTTTTGTCCGGTTTCATTCAAAGGTTTTATTTATTTTTATCTTATTTTAGAAAATTATTTATTTATTCTGTATCTGCAGAAATACTTTTGAACTCGTACAGTGTGTTCAAAATGAACACGTTAGCTGTTACAGCGCTGTTGAATTCTCTGCTTGATAATTAAATTTAATTAAAATGTGGTAATATGATAACCTGCAATAGCACTGGCAGTAAGATTTGATATAGCAAGACGATTCCTCCTCTGACTAGACACACATGGGCTTGTAATTTCTGCGGCTCTAGTCATTTTTAACCCAGAGAGTGTAAAATTTATATTACAATATTATTGCGTGAGCGATTAGATTGAAGAGACTTAAATATTGGTGGCTATGTATTCCTGTATTATTTGCCCTAACTTGGGTAAGCAGATGAAACCTCAACCCCTGCTCTAAAGTCAGGCAGTGTGCTTGGGTGCACAGAGCTCAGATACTTTTACACTGTGTGACCAACGATTTCTCTTGTTGGTTCAGTTTTTTAAAAGTGTGATTCAGACAGATAATTTGGTATATTTCCAACAGTAATATTGGCACTAATATTTTTGGATTTACTGAGGTAACTTAAGTTTTTCTGCTCGTGTGTAAATGTCACTGTGTACAGCTGGTGTTAGGTAGGTCAAGCCTAGCAAAGGAATTAGGTGAAATCAAAAAAACTATTTTTAATATTTGTGTGATATTTTCTAAAATGCACACAAAAGCCACAACTCCTTTTTCTTAAATATCTATTTTTTATTTATTTGTGTTTATGTGCTAACTCAGTCAACAGTGTAACGAGAATCATTGGGAAGCTTTATTATTTTAGTATAAAAGATTTTGTGGGTGTTAAATTCTACAATGTAAACCAGAGTAATGTCGGTATCTGAATTAAACCTAGTTATAGGCATTTATAGTATAGTAAACTATAGTGTGTGTTTGTGAATGAGTGTATGGGTGTGCCGTTCAATTCTCACACTTTGCTTCCTCTTTTTCCCCTCTTGCTAATGTCTGTATGCACATATAACTTGCAGTACTACACACTTTACATGGATATTATTTCAGCCTTACTGGTTAATCTGTAAATAGTGCTTCACTGCAATGAAAAAAAAAAACGTTGTGGCAGTCATGTTAAAGGTTTTGGTAGTTAATAAAATTGATTTTTTGAGATGGTTGTAACTATGCTCTTTTATAGTTTAATGCTTTTGGTCAAGTGTAAATCAGGACCTTGTGTACTTTTGAAATTGCATCACAGTGTGCTTTGTCTGCATCCTGTTTATTGCTGCTCTGTCTTTCGTGGCAGTTGGAGGAAGCTTGAGATTGTTCAAGTGAAGTTGTAAATAACTGGGGAAATTATTTTGATGAAGAATAATAAGTAATATTAATTATACGTTAAAATGCTTTTTTTTTTTTATACAGAAGGAACTGCAATTGTGTGTTCAGTTAAAATATTTCACCACACACACTGGTGTGTTAGGGTTGATGTGAAAGACACTGCTGTTGGTCTTAAAATTTGCTCCACACTTTGATTGGAAATGCTCAAATAGAGGCTTTGACTATTATTAAATCTTATAAGATGTGCCCTTTCATAAGCCATGCTCCAAGTGACTAATTGAAAGCAGTACAATGAATCATTAATCACTACTCTCCGTGTTAGATGTATGAGTGTGCTTTCAACAGCTGGTTTCAGATAATAGTTAAAAATACTTTCCCTTGGTTTTATAATTGAAATTAATTTCATTTGAATTTTTATTTCTTATCCTGGTTTTCAGATAGTTTTATTTATATTGTGTACCTTGGGTGTAAAGAGTCCCTCTGTCACAGTGACACCTGACAGTAAATGGAGGGGGTGGTGTAAACATGTGGAGTGAAACAATTACGGAGGTCACTCCTGCATATCTGCTGAAAATGTCCTGTGTTATTCAGTTGTTGATCTGCAGGTTTGTGTTTTGTCAAGTTTCGCAACTTTTCCATTATTCATTTGACAAGATACGGCTGCAGATTCCAGGGAATCTCAGTCACTCTTCCTGTGTCTGTGGTTTTCCTAACAGGTTTTTCTAAGTTTGACACCAACCATTACAGTTGTGATGCAGAGCAGTGCTTCACAGGTAGCATCCTTGTTTTACAATGAACAATCACATTATTCACCACCTCCTGTTTTGCATTTAGACTTAACACACAAAGTGTTTATATTACGGTATAAACACTTGACGGTGAGATACATTTGTTTCCATATTATTTTCATGTCATCACTACGAACTGCTTTTTTATTATAGAGGAACTGGTTTTGTATTCGCTTTTACGACTGGAGAGATCACATGCTGCCCCAGTGGACGATGAAAAAAATTGTCACATCTAAAGTTGTGGCACAGTGAATATAGAATATTTTTTACTGTGTGTTGTGGTGCCATACACAGGACAATGATTTTGCTAGCCTAACACCTGGTGTTTGTCTGGCTTAAAATTTACATGTGATGGATTTTTAATTATTTGTGTAGGACTGTTTTTGCACAGTAAATCTACTTTTACAGTCACTTTATCTTGGACTAATGGAAGGCTATATATACTCTGAAACAAGTATTAATCAGTAATTGTTATGACTGCCAAACTTGGTGTCTGTGTCTGCATATATTACATTTTTTAGTAGCTTGTTTCCATGCTCCGTTGACTTATGGTAGAAATCATTATAAATACAATAAGGAACTCAAATTTGCATGGATGTTTTCATGTGGATAGATGTGATTGCCAGTCAGGTTTTATTTCCCCCACAGCCAAGGATGTCAAAGCAGATCTCCCTTTAGTTTGTGCTTATACAGGCAGAAGACGCAGACTAGAAGAGGCCAGCCCAGACCACTTGATGGAGGTGATAGGCTGTCATGTCCAGGTCCTTATACCCGATGGGGTGTAGGAGGTTACTTGACCCTCAACCTTGGGGTCAGGTGACTCTTTGAGGCCATTGTTTGAGGAGCAAATGTTGTAGGAATGGGTTAAAAGGCTGAGCTGTGAAGGTGACATGTCCGGGCATGCTTCCTTAAAGGAAAGTGAGGAAAAATAGGGAGAGGTTAGAGTCCTTGATGGGAACAATTCAACTTATACTTATAAAGAAATTGTCTGCTTAAAAGAAACGTACACAACTTACCTGGTGAGTTCCTTTTGTGTGCGTTTGTTTGGTAATTTATAATGATGGACGGAGTAAAGTAGTTGTTTCAGGACTGATTTGGTTTAATTCATTCAGTATTGTCTGGGCTTGACATATAAGACAGGCAAATGATGCGTCGAGGTTAGTGGAAATTGTGTGTTTCTCAGGTTTTTTTCTTTGGGTCATAAGAACATGCACCCACAAATAAATAAATAAAAAATACCGATACACCTATAATTACCTCCACCAAGGGGAGGTCATATTTTTGCCTTTGTTTGTCAGCAGGATTACGCAAAAAATACTGAACAGATTTCCATGAAAGTTGGTCAGAGGATGGGACACGGGCCAAGAAAGAAATCATGGAAAGGGACTAATCCAGGATTTTTTTTTTTTACATTTCTTTAAAGTTGCCACATAGTTTTTTTTTTTTTTTTTACATTTTTACAAAATTTCTTGGGGAATAATTCGTGGATCTTGATGAAAAAGAATCTGGCATATTATGGGAATTAAAATCTGAGTAGGAGACGGTTGGTGCTTAGCGAGGCTATGAGTGCCATTCTAGTTGATGTTAGAAATGACAGGTGCCCCTATCCATCCCCAAGTTTCCAGAAATCATGTCTTCAGATTTCTTATTGTCTGAACAGTTTATCCGATGTTTCAGTTTAGAAAGATAAAAGGTGAACATCCAAATGATTGGGAAGATGAACAGAGGTTTGGCCTTTTTTTAATCTAACAAAACATTTTGTGACTTTTATAATTGTATACTTTTTGATTGCTCATATCATTTTACTAGGCACTGCTTCCAACACCTGACTTTGCTCCCTCTTTTTTGCCCAGGATATGAGGCACTGGACAGGTGATGTGGACCATAGTATCCCAAGACTATTACATGGAGATTTGTCACACCCCAGAGATCTGATGTTAAGTGAATCAACCAGTACAACATGTGTTGGCTGAGGCATAATTATTTGACTTTTTGATAAGCCTTTGCAGGACCTCTGCGACAATTTAACAGCATTAGTTGTTAATTAGCATAATTTCCGTATACATGATTTGTTATTTACTAGTTACACCAAATTTAGAAAAGGTCATGCCCAATTTGTTCAAAAGATGATTTTTAGATGCTGACTTTAATTTGTAAATTTGGTTTCAAATTTAAACTCTTGATGAAGTGCTTCATTTTCATACCAAACATCTTATAACAGGTTTTTTTTGTATGCTATCGTCGTAAGATATTTTTATGCTGTGGTATAAATATTGTCCGTGATTAAAGGTTCAGGCTCCAACTCATTAATTTGAAAACGGGGGGGAAAAGCACACTGCACACGCTGGTCCTGACTGTCCTCTCAGCTTCCTGCTACTGTCAAGTGTCTGAGTGTGGACAGAATTGTTACACCCGTGTTCTCCACCTTTGTTTGTCAACATATTTCAGCTGTAATCATTAAGGTTTATCACCAAGAATCTGCAAAAATCTACAATTTTTTTATCTCTTCTTGACCTGCTTGCACCGAATATTAACTGAGATAAGCAACAACTTGTATATGCTGAAGCTTTTGTTCGGAGATGAATGTACAGCAAGTAAAAAGGGCACTGGAGGTGTTAAAACTTGTAGGCTTCATAGAATAATAAATTAACGATTGCACTTTATTTAGCAACATACCATTTTCTAAACTAAATCACAGGTCTTTGACTTCTGGCCCATGCACATTTTATCAGTTTATTGTGCCATCTATCAGTGAACTTGTTTTGTTGCATGTTAACACAATTAAGAGCCGTGACCAATTTGGTGTTTGTGGGAAACCTCCAGAGTAAACAACAAAATGTTTCTACAGTTACAAAATTGTAATTATTTTCTTTTCTCAAGAACATGAATGAAATGCCCTTTTCTTTTTTTGTATAAGTTTTCACAATATGTGCTGTATTTATTTTATATCTTTTTGAGGGACGTATGCACGTTAGATGTCATTAGATTGAGGCTCTGTCCATTTTAGACCAAGGTCATGATTACAGGTCCATTGAGACCTCTAGTGGCAACACAAGCTGGACCCAATCTCATGCATGATTACTATCAAGATTCAGTTTAACACGTTTATGCACAAACAAGGATTTGCTTTTTTTGTTTTTTGTTTTTTGTATTATAAACAGTAGTCACTCACAATAGCCAAAATAAAAGGCTAGTATTTTGAGGAGGTACCATTGAAATGGTTCAGTTGTCCCATATGAGGTCATGTTTTTACATTTTGTAATCTAAGGTTTTTTTTAACATAGTACAGATGTTTCGGTTGAGTGCAACGGTGAAGTGATTATATTTGAACCCAAGCGTTCTCAACTGTTATTGAGATTCTCTCTCTGACAAGTCACCATCTTTTTAAACCTGGTCAAATCTGTCAATAGCACCAATGTGTTATAAGGGCATGAAGGATGTCATAGTATTACAGTGGTAAACTGACAGTGACTTAATTCTGATGCAAAGTGCCGACTGATAATTTTTTCCCTTTTGTTTATGCAGAGCTTAGCCGACACTGATTCTATTTTTAATTTTTTTACCTTATGTAAAATCATTTCAACTTTTGGCTATGCCACTCCATTTTTCAAATTGGCAGTCAATGATGTCTTTCACCCCCAAACATTATAGTTGTTTCTGCTAAAAAACAATCTTGCAATATTGAACTGTATAGCGAAGGAGTCTGCACAAGTGCTTGGACAGGAGTGTGAAATTACTTGAATATGCTATATATCCGGTATCTGGACTTAAGTGTGGACACCAGAACCCGTTGGGGGTAAGGTTGGATAAAAAATGTTAATGATTTTGGGGTTAGATTTGGTCACATTGGCTGAGCTACCACATAGTTTTTGTCACTGCAGTAAACAAAATTAAATTTTTTTAGAAAATTGTTTTTCTGATTTTGGAAGTACTTGACAGTGCTCTGACCTCAACACCATTGGAAGCAGACATTGAGCCACATATCTCTCAACATCAATGTGTGATCTCACATTTTGGCTTAATTGGTCCAAACCTCGTCAGTGAGGTTCAAAATATTTTTAAATGCTTTCCCAAAAGAGTTGAGACTGTAACAACAGCTAAGATTGAAACATTCTGGTGTCCACTTAGTTTTGGTTATATAGTGCATTGACATTGAGTACTGTCTTTTTTGTCTGTGTTTCAGATGGAGATCCTGTTTTTCTGAAACTTCTGCAAGTCTGCAAAAGACACTGACCATCTGAGTGTCTTTTAGGTAGATCCATAATAGGTAATAAGTATTTACCAGTCTCTGAACATGTGGTAAAGACTTAAGGCCTGGAAGACGGAGAAGAGCGTGCAATCACAAAGATGAGAGGATTTGGAAGCGGAGTGTCCAGGACAGCAGATCTGGTGATGCTGTAGCAGCACGGAATGGTTTGTGGGTTGTACTGAGATGCAGGCCATACTGTGCTGCAGCAGTAAAACCGGAAATTACAACCTGGATGTCACCGTACACATTCCAACCTTTTTCACTGTTTACAATCACATCTGCATATACAGTGGTCTCCATCGTCTGAAGTGATACTACAGAGTTGTTCCTGATATCAAAAGTGATCACCCTCATCTGCTGGTCGTTTTACTGTAGCAGCACGTAAATATTGGAGTTAAGACTTTTGCTGAAGCCTCCAATATTGATCGTGCTGCTGTAGCAAAACTGACCACTTGCATCCAGTGCAGCTAACGGTGGCTTTTCTCACAGGTATGTTGTTTACTCACCAATTGTATTTGACTGTTAAAACATGTAAAGGTCTTATTTTTACGTTTCACTGTTCTGTCTGTGCACTTGCAAAAATAAAAAAATTTAATCGGATTTTGTCTGTTGTGTTTTGAGGGGGAGTACCAAACTTTGGCATCTGTTTATCTGAATACTGTGTATTTAGCAGAGTAGTTTTCTATTTACATTATTCTATGATTGTACTTTTTATTCTTGTAAATATCATCTTCAAAGACGAACAGGCGCTCATCACGGCCCGTGTGGCCTCGATGCAGCGCTGCTGGGATGTCCGGCCTGTTCAACACGATCAGTGAGAACAGACAAGAGTCGCTGCGGGTCAAATTCACGAGTCGTTATGTTATATATTATACACGTAAAATATTCTACATCAATTTTTAACTACCATTCTGTTTATATAGGTCAAGGTATATTTTCTTTTTAAGGTATTTGAGAAGATCGGTTTAGGCCCAATCACCAGGACGCTCCGTTATGTCCGTTCGCTCGATACAAAAGACAATCCCTTTGGATTATTTGCTTCTCTCTTCAGTCCGGTGATATATTTTGATGTGCACCGCTGTAACGAAAGACAAGATGTCCTCTAAACGCGAAAAGCCTCCATTTTAAATTCGTGTGCGCGTCTCCACAGGACACCCGACGATGATCGTCCCAAACCAGATGTATCTAATAAAATAAATAACCAAATTCATGTTGTCCCACAGGCTTACGGGCTTTTGGGATAATGTGAGATGACCGCTGTTTTCCGGTTTTACTAGACTTTTGGAACGTGAGCTCCAGGTGAACACGGTCAAATAAAAAGAGAGGAAACTGACGGAGTGTTTACACCAGTCTTTGGTTTTATATTAAACATAACGTACTTTTGACACTATACATGACTTTAGAGATTAACTTTTTCATGGTCACCTCTGATATATTCTGACAACCGTTATATTATTTATCAGTTTTCCTCCATTTGGCCTCGTGGGCCTGTTTAATCGATAATTCCAAATATCCGTATTTTCTGTGTAACTGTAATTATAAATTACCCGGAATACGAAATGTAGCCGTTTTACAAATGTAAAAAATACATTATATATAAACACATTCGGGGTTTTAATTTTATATATCAAACGAGAATTAGTCTAAATATAATATATACTATTTTTACTTAACATTAGGGTTACAAGGTGGACTTAGAAATAAAAAAGAAGAAACTGAGTGTGTGTGTGTGTGTGATGTGTGTCTGTATTAATAACCTAAAAACTTTAATACATCAATAATATTAAATATTAGTAAATTCTTGTATTTTTGCCAAAGTGCTGTGCTTTAAATCTGAAATATGTTGGATTGCTTCTTGTATTTAGAAAAAATAACCGTTGTATCCGCACACAGAACATCAAAATGTGGAAACAGATTTGATGGCTATGTTTGGCCTGAAATTACACTTACAACTTTTGTTCGTCTTTTATTTTTTAACCATTGTGAGTTTATTTACCAGTTTGTAGAATTATACATCCAGGAGCACCGGCCACCGCCAGGACCTGTTCACACTCATATTAAACCACAATTTCCACTAAACTTAAAAATTGAATTCTGTTAAAAAATTAAATATTATGATAATAGGAAATAACATTTAAAAAAAACTATTAACATGAATATATAAAAGGTTTTGAACTTAAATCGCCATCAAAAAACCCTGTGTTCAAGTGAGCGGGACCTTATCAGGGATCAGACACGGGACACACCGAATAATCTATAATAGTATATCAGTCTTATAATAGTCTAAACGCTTAATATTCGGTTATAGTCACTTACATTGTGTGTTGATTGTGCAGATTTGAAGTTATTTTATTTAACATCACCACAGACACATCTGATTTAAAGGTCTGACCGTGCGTCCTGGTTTCATGGTAATTATCTAGAAAACGCATATCTATTCACTGATATTCAGGTTTTTTGTGTTTAATTTGGACCGAGTTCACATTTGTCAGGCTATATTTAAATCGCGTGCCGCCACAATTAAAATATTAATGTAGTTAGGCACTTTTATTTTCATCCTGTATTTGCCTGGCAACAGGAGGCTATATATATGTACGAGCGTGTCATGACGTACACCCTGAATTATGGTCAGTGCTGACATCACGGATTTACTCTGTGGTCTGATTTGGGGATTTCATATATTTATTTGTTTATTTTTCCAAAATTCCTGGCTGCTCATTGGAATTAAATAATAAATTAATGCACAATTTTATTGTTTGGTCTTGACCTAAATTAGTAAAGATCACTGTTGGTGATAAGCCGAAGACCTCACTGAGTTAAACCAAATGTAAAAAGACAAATATAACTTGCATTTGATTTGTTTTTAAGCTGACAAGTTTTGTTCCATTTCAGACGCACAGCAGAACACAGGCCTACACCATATTTTACTGTAACAGCCTGCAGATGTTTTACTTCATAAACAGTTATACAATAATTGAGCCGCATGAACCCCCACAAATCAACGTTGTGTGGAAATAAAGTGGCTGTCCATTATGCACGAAAATCACATAATCTTGCCTGTGCAGAAACACACTTTTTGAGTGTTTTCCGTTTCTTTAAAATATGATTTCTTAGCTCTTGCACGGTGCCTGCTGAATATTTCACACAGGCCCTGTTATGCAACGTGTGTAACCTTGAAGAGGCTGCAGCACGACTGTGGTGCGGACGCGCTCTGTACGGGGAAGAAGCCATGGATCACACTGTATATTTACACATACATGTCATTCACTGGCTCACCTTTGACCCTAAATGTCTGTTTTTGCCTGTCACACGCAGAATGAAAACAAAGAGGGGGAGAGGAGGAGGAGGTGTGTTAAAGTTCTCAAGTTTTATTTGTCAAGATCTTGGGGAAGTATAAAGTTGTCAACGTTTAGAATAGATTGCACATTTGTGGAAAAGAAGGAATGAATTGGTGACTGTGCGTCTGTATCCTATGTAAAGACCATCTGGTGATTTATTCAGAGAGGATCTTAAGGGGAATAAAGCAAAAAGAAATGGTGAACAGTTAAATAAAAAGTGTTTCCATAAACTCAGGTGCATATCTGACTCTAGTTCTGTGCATCTCACGAGTCACTTGTAAACAGGCTGTCGCTGTGAGTGCGTGAGATGCCACAGGCTCGTAATGAATTAAAACAACTTACAACTGCCAATAAAACTGACAGTAGAGTCAAGTAGGTTCACGATACATTCCTGGCCTGCACCCATCAAACTCGTGCACATGTCAGTCATTCCCCACAGGTACTCGCTACTGTGGCTAAAGTGCGAGGACAGTGTAGTGAGCATTGGTTGGATCTGTGGGGTGATGTGCGCTGCGAGGATGTGCGGCTGCACCAGCAGCAGCAGGACCGGCAGCAGCAAACTCATTAATAAGGTGATCCGTCTGCGCGCTGCCATCCGTGAGCCCCCCACTCTGTACGAGCCATTCTCGTGGGGGACTGAGATCTTGTCCACTTCTCTGAGCCTCAGCGAATCCCACTTTTTTACATCAAAATTACGCACAAGGGGACCGACGTTCATCTCCTTCTTTGGGGGCAGGGACGTCTCCTTCAGGACCCTGAACTTCTCCCGAAACTCCTGCATCTGCTCCAGGAAACACAGGGGGTCGGAGGCGCTCCTGAAGGACTCCGCGATGCTGAGCGCGCGTCTCTGCTCCTCCAGCGCCGCGCTCAGCTTGGTGATCTCCGGGTCGTACGCCTGCATCACCACCAGCTTCAGTGTCTCAAAATCGGAGAGGATCTCGTTCTTTTTGCACTCGAGGCCACTGATGAGTTTGTCGAAATAATCTGTTACCTTCTCTGCGTCCTTGGTCACCGACAGAAGCGCCTTTTTCTTACTGGTTTGTAGTGTCTCCAGGCAGGACAGGATGTCGGCGCTCTGCCAGCTCTCCACCCCGTGAAGCAGCTCTTCAAACGCCGCCTTCTCCCGATCGTATGCCTCCTCCAATGAGCAGAATTTATGCCCTCTGTGCTCATCTGTTGTTGCGCAAAACCCACAAATGAGTTTTAAGTCCGTGGCGCAAAATATATTAAGAGGCTGACCGCAGTGTTGTGCACAAGCAGACATTTTAGGCAGAACCTTGATTTTGCTGTACTTCTCCACAATTCCTCGCAGAGAGTAGTTGATCTGGAGGCTGTTTGCGCCGTTGTGAGGGGTCTCTTTGCGGCATGTGGGGCATTTGAAAGGGGTTCTGTATGATGGACCTCGGCTCCCCTCCAAGAGTCCATCCAAGCATTTCTTGCAAAAGCTGTGTGAGCACAACAAGACCCGAGGGTCCTCGAAAAGACCGCAGCAGATCGGGCACGTAAGTTCCTCCTCTAGCTGCTCCATGTTGTCCTGTAAACACATCGTGCATGCGTCAAAATGGTGCATTGTTTACATAATAACGCAAGAAATCAACGCGTGATTAAAAACTAGGCTACCCAATATACGCACCCTCGCTCAGAGAGATGCTGTCACATAAGACAGCAGAGGCAATAAACTAAAATCGAAAAATGCTGAAGCACCGCAAAGGATACAGATTTCTGCAGTCATGTTCCAGCTGCGTCGGCAGGAGTATTCCCATCCTCAGAGTGAAACCGCCTTGCATCGCTGTAGGAGCGCAAAACGTTGGCACGCGCTCTGCCAGAGGCTCCATCTGCCGATCTGATGTTGACTAACATCCTGCTTTGATGTCTACTGCAAGCAGCAGTTGCGAGAAACTTAAAAGCACTGGATATAAATCAAAAATAACTTCACAGTCAATAACTATAACAGCAAACGATTCCCCCCCTGGCTTTGTATTGGAGGAGCAGCAGGACGGTTGCTGAGCTGAGCTGAATCCTAAATCACCGCCGCCTGAACCAATCCAATGCGACAAATTAGCGACAAGCGGGGCTCGCGTTAGCGTCGCTCCTGTTGGCAAGGTAGTGAAGGAGGGCTGTGACAGATTTTGCAAGCGCATAGTAACATGCAACCACTGGACCAAAAGAATCACTCACCAGCTGCTGAGACGCACAGTGCAACGCAATCATGGCGCTTGTTGCTGTGCAGACTTCGCCCTTTCCGGGTCTGGAGTTAACTGTTTCAGCGACGATCGGTCATTTTTAGATGCACCGATTCGTCTGTGTTTGGGCACACGTGCGTGCATGAGGGATATTTACCGCCATCAACACGAGAGCTGCTTGTGTGGTGATTTATTTGACAGCTTGCCTTTGGTGATCGGGGATGTTTACGCTTTTGAAGCAGCTGGGTCAGATGCAGAGGCTCCCTGGCAGGCGGATGGGGGAGGGGCTGTTGCTATGCAAAACATTACAGCGTGAAAAACTGTCAACTAGGTTTCGGTCCCATCGTGGCATCACGGGCTTTTTATAATGCCCCACTTCAGACACCCGTGTGGAGACATGCCAATATATGCACATGTAAACAGCCAACATGATCACCTGGCTGCATCGGCTGATATACAAAACTCTGATGCTAATTTGCACTGAAAGCACAAGGGTCAGATTATTTGGTCAACATCAGTGAACAGAAAATGAGGCAAACGTTGTCAAAGCAGCCCTTTTGATGTTTCAGTCACTTCAAAGCAACTTTGAGGATCCTCTTCCTCCCGATATGAATCAGAATCATCACTCCATCACGTATCCACCACCACCACACACTTGACACTTGCCCACCAACAAAACTCACTTTCTGTTCACTTGTGGTTATGTAACTTCGATATCCAATAGTTACTTAGTCACGTGTGGGAAATTTTTGACCTTGATTTTCTTCCCTTGTTTCCATGCCATCAGGAGCAACTGCCTATCTTAGCCGCTGTGATTGGATACAGTTGTGTGGCTGGGGCTTATGCAGCGCCGCCCTCTGCCGCGGCGTGTCGCTGTTGCGTGTCGAC
Source organism: Hippoglossus hippoglossus (assembly GCF_009819705.1). NCBI lineage: Eukaryota > Metazoa > Chordata > Actinopteri > Pleuronectiformes > Pleuronectidae > Hippoglossus > Hippoglossus hippoglossus. Next base: position 17,613,359 of record NC_047171.1, read on the forward strand.
GTGACGTTTGGCGTTAAGACCGGACGCTCTTTGGCTCCATGCTGCGACCGGATGTGCAGCCGAGGTATCAGTGCAAGGATGGCAGCGATGTTTACGTGTTGTCTTGGCTGCTGCGGAGATGGCGGCTCGGGCCACATTGCTCTGAAAGAAATGCCCACGGTTCAGTTAGATACTCACCACATGGGTACGTGAGTCTGTCTGTAACTCTCACAATGTTGTACGGTTAGTTTCATAACTCGTCTACTGTGTCTGACAGTGTGACGATGATTTGCTACTTCCGTTAGCATTAGGTAGCTAGCTACGATGTAAAATGTTTAGTTTGGTATAAGGTGGCTACAGTTGCGTGTTTTAACTCTCTCCGTCTGTGTATACGTTCTATACGATTCTACTCTATTACACGCCACGCGGATTAACATTGCAACCCTAATAATCAGGGAAACTCATAATCTCAAATATCTTGCAACTATCCACAGTAATGGCTGCTAGGATTAAAATTCCCCATTTTCTGACAGCTAAACTTTAAAGATCCCATCTGTAATCGTTTTGAGACACGTGCAGTCTCAAAGACCCATATGCTTTCTGTATAAAATAGTTGAATCTACGAAGATATGTACGTTGTGTTTTCTTACTCTTGGAAACTACAGCCACTGTAATCTGAAAAGCCAATTCTCGATGACTGTGTAGTGGAGGAGTCAGGTGTCCACATCACACTTGTGTAAGTTAGTATCCAAATTTGTTTTGATGTCACAAAAAATCATGTCTGTGCTTATATTTAATAAACCCCAAATAATGGTAAACAAAGAAACCTTTATCCTGCACAGTGTTGGTCAAACATAAAAGAGAATTAATACCAAGCAAAACTGACAAGTATGTTTTACTTGGATAGTATTTCACTGAAAAGGTTTTCATAAGTTTGGACAAGACTGGATTTATCTGCTCGGATTTTCTGAATGAACAAGATATCTCAAAATCCTTGTTCTTTGTGTCTGAACAAGTCCCGAGGCGCCTGTGCTAAGCCAACCAACTGAAGCAACAGTGCTGTCTATATTACTTTTATGACTGAAGCGTCTCCCAATGTCTCAGATTAAATCTAAAATAAAAGCTGATCAAACTGCATAAGGTTGAGATGTTTGCCTCACAACCCTCCAAGTAGGCTAAATGAGAGCGTCTCGGATATTGAAATTTGATTTCTGGGTAATTCAGACCGACAGAGCTGATGTTTTTCCTCAAGTGAATGGAATACGCTTCCATAGAAATGCAACTGAAAGGTTTACTTTTATAATCAAGTGCTTATCGTCATAACCGACCTGCCCTTTTTACCCAGAGATATATCTGGTCTTTTAATTTATTTTATATATATATAACAGTTGGTGTAATACTTAGTTAATCAGCAGATTAACCAACAGACACAAAAGTTGTAAATTATGTAGGATGTCATTTGTTTATTGATTTTCTTTGTTTACATATATGAAGGCACATCCAGAAAAGACACTGCATAGTCACAAAGACCCTCTTATACAGAAACATGGTATATAAAATGTTTTATCTACATATACTTTTATACATGACTACAAGGTAAATAAGGGCTTGTGCAAGAGAATAAATAAATACTTCTCCTAAAAACTCAGTCATGTATTCAGCAAATATCCCAAACATTTTGGTTCCAGCTCGTCAGATTTACTGTTTTTCACCAGTTCGATATGATTGTACAATTCTTATCTTTGGGGGGTTGATTGGACAAAGCATTAGTCATTATGGGCTCTGAGAAAATGTGATTGGGACTTTTATTGGCAGACATTTTATAGATTAGACAACTGAATAACTCAAAAAGCCGTTGGCATTGAACACAGTGGCTTGTTGCATCTAAATGTATTTTTGCTTCTTTTTTTCTTCTTCCAGGCACAGATGTTGTCATTGTAAAGAGTGGTCGGAGGATATGTGGCACTGGAGGCTGTCTGGCCAATGCTCCTTTGCACCAGAACAAAAGTTACTTTGAGTTCAAGATTCAGTCCACTGGTAGGTGTTTGGCTTTTCGTTGACGATCCCCCTCTTTCCATTACTCTCCTACTTTTCTTTCCCTTCAAGACCGCCATCTTCTAGTGCATTCCTCGTGGTTATTATTAATTCTGACACGCTAGTGCCTGGTAGATACACAATCTTGTGACTGCATGCGCACTGATGGAATTCTGTTCACATACAACAGCGTCTTAAACCATGAGACATTTTATTTCTTCCATATACAGTGGCTAGAAAATGTACTTAAACCCATTGTAATATCTCCAGTTGTGTATAACTTTGTTATAACATAAGGTGAGATTTACTTTCCTGTTATATTTATAAAAAAAGACCATCTGTTTTAACTAATAAGACAAACCATTCTGATGTTCTGGTCCATACCCATTACATCATTCAAACATTCACAGTGTGAGGTGGAAAAAGTATGTGGACCCTGAAGCTAATGACAACTAAAGCTTATTTGAGTCAGTAGTTAGGAAACCAGTCCAGTCAATGAAGTGTGTGTGAGAGTTTCTTTGACTCATAACTACACTCAAACAATTTGAATTTGTGTTTCACAAGAAGCTTCTGCTCAAGTGGATTTCGCAGGATTTCTGATCAAGAATGATTGATTTTCAGAAAGCTGTAAATGGTTATGAAATAATTTGATTTGATATTAATCTACCCACTCTTTGAAAAACAATATAAATACATCTAGATGATTTAGTACTGTTTTCATTTGTGGGTCTACTAGAATAGGTTTACATGTTGTTCAAAATACGCATTATTTGTCTCATACTGCACATTCTTCTTTTCTCCTTTGGTCAGAAACATGTTCTTTTAGCCCTTGGCCTTTCTCCTACAAAGCCCAGTAATTGGTCAGCTGGCCCAGTCTTGTGGTTAGCTGCTTAGAGTGCATCTGAAATGTCACTCACCTTACCCAGAGGCTTCCTGAACAACTGTAGACACCGCTAGAGTAATGGTAACAATGGCGACTGTTCTGCCATAACACTTCGAGCCAAACTGGCCAGTAAGCCAACACGTTACATATTAACTGGTAGCATAGATGCTTTACGGTGAAAAATTAAAATGCGTTGTTTCATTGGGAGTGAGCGACCCTTTCTGCAGCTTTTGGTCTTTGTAATTTACCAGACCTTTTACATGCATAAAGCTATAGGTCACTCTAAAGGAAAGGGAAAAATACAAGAAGCACAATATGGGTTCTGAAAAAAAGCTAACTACATGGGGGTCATTCTTTATCTTGCCACTGTAAGATGTTAAGCAATGCTACCCTCATGCAGCTTCACACTAGTCCCAGACTGATTTTACTAAACATGTAGTTGTGAATATGCCATGCAGGTGAGTCTCAACCACTGGTTTTATTGCAGTTGATCTTTGTCATAAATCTGAATGCATTTTATACTGTATTTTGTTTGTTTTAAATAGCAGGTACTTTGTTGTTGTGCTTTCTTGTGTAGGTGTGTGGGGAGTTGGTGTGGCCACGCAGAAGGTGAATCTTAATCAAGTGCCTTTGGGCAGAGACACAAACAGCCTTGTCCTGAGGCATGATGGCTCTGTGTACCACAATAATGAAGAGAAGAATCGCCTGCCTGCAAATAGCCTTCCCCAGGAAGGTGACATTATTGTAAGTGCGCAGTTTATTTAATTGATCCGGAATTTTCCATTTGCTTGTAAATCTTAAAAGGAAGAACTTAATTTTAATGTGAGTCTGCATCTTTTCAAATAAATAAAATCTATATAAAGAGATGGATATATAGTCAAATTACTAATGAACTGAAATCAGGCATACAGATCTGGATTCCAAAGATAAAGTATGTGTTGTCTGAAGCCGTTCTGTGCAGAGTAAAAGTGCTGCACTAATGCTTGCTGAGATTTATTTTTATCAGTCTTGTCTAGGACATGTTGAGCTATCTCATGGTCTTCCAACAATCATGTGACCTCAGCTTGTGTTTATTTACAAGACCCTACTCAAACTGTACAGAGTAATCATGTGTTAGAAGCCTGCTGGAGCAGATTGCCCTGCAGGTCTCACAAGACCCACAGTAGAATTTTTTTTTTTTTTTTTTTTTGTTCACCTAAGGCAGCTGGCTGACAGCAACAGTCACATTGTAATGCATGGTCTAATGTGGTCTGCATTGCCTTCTGTAGTTTGTCACATTCAAACCAAATTGCTATTTGCCATCAGTTTGATCAGTTTCATTCCAATAAAACCCTTTAAATGTAAGCAAGCTACTCTAGATTTAACATTTCCATATACGTTTAACAACTCCTAAGTCCTTCATTGGCAGTGTTGTATTTGTGTGAGCTGTGTTAGAGAGACCCACAACCACCACCACTTTACTAATGACATTTATTGAATAACCAGGTTTCACATGTAAAGGGTTCCGTTTTGATGCATCAAACCATTTTCAAATGTGATTATATCCGCATGTAAAATGTCTGTGTTTAACTCCATTATTGTTTATTTGCCTCAGGGCATCACATACGACCACGTGGAGCTGAATTTATATCTGAATGGAAAGAACATGCATTGTCCTGCCTCTGGGATCCGAGGCACTGTGTACCCAATTGTTTATGGTAAGTTTAATTGTTGGCTTGATATACTGACTAGTTAACCAAGGTTTGTTAGACTTGGGATACACTCTCTTCCTACAGCTCATCAATATCCTTGAAAGTTTTAATTTGAGAAAAATAATCAAGCCCTAGAAAGTTTTAGAAAAATTCACATGGGTAATTTAAAGTTATAAAATTGATATATTCTGTGCAAAAATAGTGATTTGAAGTTCTTACGATATATATTTTAATTAACAATATTAAATAGGCAAGGTTTCACTGTCTGTTTATGTGCACACGTGGCTTTGGGCTTCTTTGAATTGGAGGTAATTGGGCCTGGGGAGTCTTTGAAAGTTCCTTAAATTTTATGTTCAAGGAGATTTTGGAACGGTGGGGATAATTTCTGACAAACTGTCTTAGCATTGAAACTTAAGTTTTGTAAATGTTATGGACAGTTTAAACTGCCTTGTCATAAATGATATTATAGCATTGCACTTTTATTCCACAAGGGGGCTGTATTTATACATTTTTACATAGCACTGGTCAGTTTAGGTCATTAGATACACAAAGTATATTTTCTTTATTTTCTTATTTGTCAACTGTGATTTATTCAAGTTTTTGATATTTAGTGGTGATATTCAGCAATACAGAGAAAAGAAATTAGAAAAACAAATCTTGTGCAAACAAGTATTTCTGAGCTACAGAATATATCATTTTTATCAGAGTCATGCTGAATGCGTTGCTATGTATTTACAATAATATAATTTATGTTCAAAGGGCAAGATAAGCTTTGGTAGAATTATGACAGCACTATTTCCTAAGAAGCATTTACATAAACTGAACGACTGTATGCCTATCTAAACACCACTATTCATTTGAATCTTTGAAACCGCCGGCCTTTTTCACATCAGACATTCCCTCTTGCCCAGGTGACAAATAATGTGGCACTGTTCTCTTCAAGTGTCTGATGCAGCTAAATTAAGTTTTAGCAATCATTATTTACCCCCTTTTTCCTACTGTGACATGTCAAAAATCTTCAGAAAAAACATTCCTATAAAAATGGATTAATCACAGTAATTAATAGAGGTTCGATTCACAACGATGCATTACAATGTATCACATCCACAATTTTCTATATTACTGCACATGGCTTCTTTTTCATCGTTAATAAAATCAGTCAGACCAACATGAAATCTCATTTTATTTAGAAAGCGCATAAAAAGTATTATCGACAGTAACTGTTTTTAAAATTGTGCTGTCATTTACAAAATAAGGTTTTCAATTCAAAAATCAGACTACAACAGTAAGTGCATGACAGTGATCAGTGCTCTCGACCCTGATTTGACATTCATTCAGTTAAGACTTGTGTGCTGCACCTAAGGCTCAAAAGGGCCAACTCTGATTACAGCCTTTACTGCATCAAGATGGCCCCACCTGGCCCCCCCCTAGCAGCGCCACTGCACTGAGGTGCATTAGTTCGCAGGTCAACAAGTGACTCTGCTCCTCTGATGTTTTCTAATCGCTCACACTTAGAACTGATCTTTATGAAAACCTGCTGATTTCATATTTATCTTTAATGGATAAACGGGGCGTCGCTTCTTCTGCAACAAAGAAGTTAAAACGCAGCGTTGCGTCCTAATCTGCGGGAGGAACTCTTATGTCTGCAGGAGTGTGTCTGTGTTTGTGTCCGTCTGTTCGTCCCTGTTACTCTTCACACAAACTGATAATCATTTATTTCATTATTTATCGATGATGGTGGATCATGACTCCTGTATCGTTCCGCTCACTTTAACAATGATGTCCTGCCTGTGCTCATCACGTAACCTTACATGTGTTTCATAAACTCTAGAGCGACTCAAACAAACACAAAGCAAACGTCAGCACTGTACGTGACCTAATCATTTGTGATCAGTGATGGTGTTTATTGTTAAAGTGTAAAGTGAGCGCAGGAACTCTGACACAGGACGACCAGATCTTTAATGGGCGTATGTCCTGATCGTGAAGCAGCGGTGGTTATAATTATGCAGTGGCGGCCCATCACTAAAACAATGAACATAGCGGAAAACATGAATCGATTATGTTCAGTCACTGCATCGATGCAGAGTCGTCCAAGACCGCATCGCGCTGCATCTAAGAATCGAGAAATGTCCACACCTCTGGTAATTAAGCATTCAATTTAAAGACCATTTCCTCAGATATCATCTGTGTGGTCCTTCTACGCACTTCTTTTGCATTAGTTTGAATAAGAAAAGCTTTGTTTGTTGTTTTCCACATTAAAGATGTTTGGTTTTGACTTTTTGTTTCTGTTTTCAATTTGGGCTCAACAAGAATTGGCTTCAAAGGTTAATTTAAAGGATCAATGTAAACAATGTTTTAAGCTTGTGCTCTCCCCTTTGTTGTTGCAGTGGACGACAGCGCCATCTTAGACTGCCAGTTTAGTGACTTCTATCACACACCGCCACAAGGATTTGAGAAGATCCTCTTCGAACAACAAATCTTCTGAAGGAGCACTTCAGCCTCGACCCCACTTTACCTCCTCTGTATCTCATAGCAACCTCCGTGGCACTACAGTTTGACCTTAATTGAATGTTATCGCTTTATGTGGCTTTTTTTTTGTTTCCCTTGATTATACTAGTCTCTACTGCTGCTCTGGATTTATGTTTGAGTATCCTTGAAGAAGTGCAGGATTTCTGATAATTGGTCAGCTGTGATTGGCTGTTTGAGTCTATGCTGATGTGAAAATTCTTCAATCAAATCATTAGCCTGTGTCAACCCTAATCACACTGTGTATGAACTGAAACACGTTCAGCTGCTGCTTACATCCGCTGTGTCTGTAGATGCCAGAATCAGAAGCCATGTTGGATTGCCGTTGCTTTATAGTCATGTTTCCCCCTAAATACCAAACTGACATCTCAGCATGCGCTCTGTATTTATATTTATTTATTTGAATCACAGATCAAAGTGATATGTTTCATTAGTTTGACAGATGATGTAAATATTTTGACCATCAAGAGTTTGTGACCTTGTTGAGGTACAGCTGCCAGTACTGACTCATCAAATATGTCCCATTTACATGTTTGCTGCCTTCTTTATGTAAAAATACAATTCAAAGTAGAGACACTGCAGCATTATTTCAATTTGAGTTGCCCCAAAAGGCATGGGTTTAAAATCCTAACTGCATTTTGAAACAGCGCACATTTCAGTGTCTTGAGGTTGACTTTTCTCTGAGGTATGCTGAGGTGACGGTGCTAATCAAATCTATGAACAGCCCTTTACTGTCTCCCCCCCCCCCCCCCCCACACTGGCCTCATCCTGAAATGTTTTTAATGGAGTATTTGTTCTAAATATCAAAATATTCCCTGAGTCCGGTGCTGGCCGTCTCTAAGTAAAGATATGTGGTTTAAAAATGTCAATCTGTCGTGTTGTATTGGCATTGCATATTCTTTGCTGAAGTGTGACGGTTGTATATTTCAAATGCTTGTCTTTGTTTGCACTATTGATGCTATATTGTACAAGCAAATCCAAATATTGTTGATTCAATAAACTTTTGTGTCTGGAAGCAACATTTATCGAATCCTGGTGGTTTCTTTAGTTATAGTTAAATTGCTGATAATTTTCTAGTGCTGGGCAATAAATCAATATCAATAATCATCTCAATATAATTTTCAACTACCTACAAACCACCCAGCCAGCCAACCCACCTAACCCAACCAGCCACTCAATGTACCAGCCTGGCAACCTATCAACCAGCCAGCCAACCAACCCACCATCCAGTCCATCAATTATCCAGCCTGGCAACCAGCCAGCCAACCAACCAACCGACCTACCAGCCAGTCAACCAGCCTGGCAACCTACCCACCAGCCAGCGAGCCAACCAACCTACTGACCTACCAGCCAGTCAATCAACCAGCCTGGCAACTTACCAACCAACCAGGATGCCAACCAAACAATTAATTAATTCCCAAAATCTCCCTGAATGTGGCTTGTATTGCTCGAGAACCTTTTATCTTAACAGCTTCCCACTTGTATACATGTATATCGTTTAGGGCCCAAGTAGGCGCAGTATAGATTTGGACACGCGGTAAGTTGCATATATAATATTCAATATTATAACAGTGCCTATTAGTCAATAGCATTAAAACAATGATTCCATACATATCAATATGTTGCTTGTGCGTTGTGTGAGCAACATATTAGGTAACCCTAACACACAAATGATCTACCACGTGTTTGTTTAAAATGTTTTCAACAGGGCAAAACAACATCCATTTACTCAGGAGTAAAAATCTAACTTCAAAGTCCCTAATAATGTGACATTTACCGCTATGATTATCGAGATGGGCCGATATGAGCATCGTCCAGCGCTGTCATCGTCACATGCAACTTCCACGTTTGAGGGTTTTCAGCCGGCGGAGGGAGGTAATAAATCGAGGGTGAATTTATTATTACTGCGTCGGGGAAGCTGTGGAAACCAGGGCAGCCTGTGTAGGAGGTTTGCATTGACTCCTCCCCTCCCCCTGCGATCTGTGCCTCCTCCTCCGCCTCCTCCTCCTCCTCCAGCAGCAGCAGCAGCAGCACAGGAGCTGCCGAGCCTCGTCTTTCACTGAGGAGATCCCGACAGCCAGAGCACTAGCTAAACCTCCTCGTACAGCCATGGCAGAAAACGCCGGCTTGGATAACCACCGCATCAAGAGCTTTAAAAACAAGGGACGCGATGTCGAGGTGAGCTGACATTTTGGACGCGTGTGTTGGTAACGGGAGTTGTTTTTTTTACGCAGAAAGCGACAGACTGTGGGCCTCGTTGTGTGGAGCCCGGCTGCAGCTGCCTGTCCGCTAGCTAGCTAACCAGCTAGCAAGCTAACGTGAGGAGTTCGCCATCAGAAGTGCTTAATGGCCTGTCTGGTTGTCGGTGAATCAAGCGGTTGTGTTCGTAGTTGTGAGGTCAACACCCAGGACATATTAACCCTCGCTAGTTGGTGTTTGTTGAGTGAGCTACATCACAGTTGTGTTGTTGGAAATGGGAGAGTTAACGGGCAGGTTGTGTAGCTGTCACTGGAAGCTAACTAGCTAGTTGGATGGACGCCGGTCGCAGGCGAGGCTGGGCCCCGGCCGGCACCCTAATCCTGACATTTACGGTGTATCCACACCCAGGCAACTGTAAGTAGCAACAATGCTAACCTGCGAGCGCTACGCACACTGGTTGTTAGTGGTAATAACGTCGGATTGTGTTGAAAGTAGAGCTCAACGGTGGCTCCACATCCACCTTAACCAAACATTGCCCCTCCTTGCTAGCCTGCTAACGTTGACGAGCAAACAGCTAGCATGTATTACCAGGTGAGGCAGCGACACCGAGCCGCTAACTAAGCCACTAAACCGTTAGCTGATGCCATCACCTGGGGTTTGATGTGATAAACATACAATATCACTATTTAAATCCCCTTGATACCATAAGGCTGTTTGGTTAGACTTCAATGAGAGATGGTTGTTTTACATGGATTTGGTTACATTTAGCCTCAAATTCTATAATTGTCAAGCTTAGACATATTTCCAAACATAGAGTTGTGATCACGAAAATGTTAAAGATACCTGTGGTTACATATTCTAGAAAGCACCGCTTGTATAACACATATCCACCTGATAAATCTACAGCCTGACACTGAGCATAGCAACATCCCTCTATTAGTAAGTGTGATTATTAATCTCAGTTACAATATTTGTCTGTAATGCTCACAGCAATGAAGCTTGAACCTTCATTAAAGGGAGGGTTCAGCCCAAAATGAAAATTCACTCATCTACTCACCACTGTGCCGATGGAGGGGTGGGCGAAGTGTTAGGGTCCACAAAACACTGTTGGAGATTCAGGGGTAAACAGCGTTGCAGCCAAGTCCAATACAATTGAAGTAAATAGTGACAGATTCTTCAAACCTCAAAAAACAACAAGAAACGGCGTCCTTTACAACATGTTTTTAGCCTAAATGTCCTCTGTTATCCTCCTCCGGATAATAGCGGACATTTAGGCTAAAAACATGGTGTACATGACCTCGTTTTGGGTGAACTATCCCTGGAAAGACTGTTTAGACGCATAGAATAAGGGAAAATAAAGGTGTAAGTAACACATATCTAGACTTGTTTGTATTATAATATATATGCAAAATTATACAGCAACCCTTTTTGTCTACCTGCCAAGACACACACTTGTGCTGTGTTGCTCTGATGATCTTTTTGTAATCCCGAGATAAGCTTCCAACAAAGGTATGTCTGAAAATGGCCCCTCAACATCCACACGGGTGCTGGTCGCAGTTCTACCATGAATTGCCTCAAAGCACAGATTGATGACCCATAGGTGGTTGTTTTGAAACTTAGTCAGTGTGACAAGCACATGGCTACTATCATCGACAGACTTTGCTCAGTACATTCCTGATGCTATTTCAAGCATCCTACATGTCTGACCTGGCTCCTCTTACGCCACCCCTGTATGAAGTTGGAGTTTTCCTAAAGGGATGACTCAGACTAAAGCAGGAACAAATATGTGAGTTTGGGGTTTATTTATTTAGGTCAGGCACAGTTTCGCACATCATAAGGAACAGTTTTGAATTCCAAAGAAGCCTTGCACACCCCATGTTGTTAAAGCTAAGATCCTCTTGCTTCCCTGTGTATCGTATAAAATGTAGATATTGTTAATGTTGTACAAGTGTTATGTGGCCTAGTTTTTTCTCATCAGGTTTTCTATTCTTTAGTATCTACTGTTCTGCTTTTCTGGGTTTAAGCAATTTTATTCGTGTTGTTGTAAGTATATTCATCATAACTTTGTTTAGCTTCTTATTTAAAGTGTATTAACCAGCAGCATTAGTCAAATTAAGCAAACCGAAGTGTATTGAGTTCAAAGATTTCCCTTTTTAATCAGACTTCAATGTTGTGCTGTCTGTTAAGGGTCATACAGTGTTTTGGTCAATACAGTGGCATTGTTGTTCTCGTTGTGGTCGGGAGACACCACTCTGCTCTGCAGCCTCCTGAGTTATGACTGTCCCAGATTACGCAAGAGGCTATTTAGGAAGGCAACATGAACCTCTTGAAACAGTCACAAGATGTTAGACCATCTCAAACTGTTCGGTATGAGCTGGAAAACCAGCAGACACACAAATACAGAGATTAGTTGAGATGTCTTTCCTCACTTGTGCTGTTTTTGAGTTTTGTCATGGAACCGACTCTTACTGTTAAATGTGTTGGTGGTTTCAATGTCATGTACTTGCCAAGAACTGATAAGGTTTAGCAGTTTTCTAATGGGTATAAGTTCATGAAAATCAGTTGTTTAGAAGTAAAGCCTGTAATAAAATGGAAACAATTTATTTTGAAAGCTTTTTTGGGGGTGATTTGCCTACTAGGCCATTTTGTTATCAATGCAAAAGAATGTATTTATATTTTTCCTCAAAAATGTTTCTCAAATGTCAAAAAATAAAGGGTTTTTAATTTCCTGTCTTTGTTTTTGTGTTTCAGACTATGAGAAGACATCGAAATGAGATGACAGTTGAGTTGAGAAAGGTGAGAAGATCCAGCATCTGTCCACACACACATTCATCAAGCATTAGTGCTCCATCTTTTTGGTTTTAAATGCATTTCTTCTGCTACCTTCATGCACGATGTCCATGCCAGAATGTGACTTCATCTTACGTTTCGCCAATGCTGTTCCTTGATCATATAGATTGCAGTGAATCAGATTTTCATGATGCACTGTCCGTGCTGTTATTTGCAAAGGATCAGAGTGGATTCATGGGTCCACATCATCAACCCATCTGCATGGGTTTCTGTTGCATGTTTTGATGCATATCTGAAGAAATTTGATGCATTCACTCTTACCTCTCCAGTTTAATATTGATTCTGAGATGTGTTCAGTAATCTGTAGATATGAACTTAAAAAGTGCTGAAAGTCAGAAGAAGCTAGACCTCGACTTCAGCATGTTGATGATTTTATACTTCATAGAGGATTCACTGACACTCACTGTGAGGGGACACTTTGACAGTGACCAATGCATTTTGTTGTTGCAATTGTGACAAAAAACTCACCAGAAAAAGTGTGCTAGAAATTGAAGATGTGGCACAGTGAGTCATCAACTTGAAGCAGATCCTCAAGAAGCTGTTGTCTTTCGTGCACTTACATTATTGGAGTAAGTTGCACTGTCTTCAGACCTGAAAAATATATAATGGGAAAAGTCAAGAAGTTAAATGTTTGAATACAGTTGACTTGTAATAGTTCCAAAATGTTACTTCGTCTATATATTGTTCAAGTCCCGCCATGCACCATGTAAACTAAGAAGGGGATATAGTGCCTCCTTCACCAATATATTCTTAAGAATTTTCTTAAATTTGTTACATTTAGTATGTAAACACCAGTGTGTATGTTCATGTGTTTAAAAAGTGTCATCTTTTGCCGTACAGATCAAATATTCTGTGTGTGTTCTCCTCTCCGAAATCTCAATGCGTTTTAAAAAAAATTATAATGTGCACTGAAACTTCTTCTAGCTTTCTTTTTTTAAGCTAAAAATGATCAAATATTTAAATGGTACATGGTCTGTATTTATATAGTCCTTTTCTAGTCCTTGATGACCACTTAAAGTGCTTTACAGTACATTGTAAATGTTATTATAGAATTAAAAGTAAGAAAACACAATAACTGATTAATTTACACAAATACTTCATGTGTGCGAAAGAGTGCTCTTCTGTGTGCATAGATTCTGTTCTTACATAAGAACAAATCCCAGATAAGACAACATTGGTGAAAACTGCGAAAGTAGGTTTTAAGAAGACATTTCTTCATAAGAGCTGTTGGTGAATGAGAATTAGCTGTGTAGACGACACCTGATGAGTTCGATAAATATAGAGCTAACACAGTTCATATAATTCATTCACAGTACTTATAATTTACTACAAAGATCCAAATTAAGAAGAAGTAACAGACTGTTCCCTCATGGAATAGGTAATACCCGTGTAAGTAGTGGGAGATGAAGGTGCCCCGTGGCTCTGGGAATTGTGGGTTGGACAAACTGTTAGTAATTGAAATAGGCCTTTGTCAAGTTATTGTTCTGTAAAATTTGTTTTTCGCAGCTCAGCATGGTTCAAAATCAACACTGACATCATTCTTGGCAACTAACATTTAGATGACTGACCAGATTCACATGTAGACACCTGACTTGGCGTCAGGGCCAACTGAACTGGTAACTCTAATGCACGAAACTCCTGTCACACTTTGTTCAAAATCTGTGAATGGTGATAAACGAGCATGTAGAGCAACCCGGCCGTCAGCAGTCGTTTGGAGAGCAGTGTCACAGGGTATAAAAAAAGAGTGTCACTGCTGCGGAGTGCTGAGGTGGTCTGAAGTCTAGCACATTCCATTCAGCTGGATCAGAGCTGCAAGAAGCACTGCACTAGCTGATTAGTCATCAGTGACGCACATCAGTATGGTGCACAGGAATGTAGGGCAAGGGAATCTCCTCCTACCACTGACTCACGTTGCCCTGTAAATTGATGGGACGTGTGGGTCTTTCTGCCCACACATTACGGGGGGAGGGGGTTGCACAGTGTGGGAAGGTTCCATGTCCTTCAGAAGAGGAGTGTGTGTTTGCTTTGTTGAGCAGCCTGCAGCCACATCTCTCAGACTCGGTCACCTAGAATGGGATTTGACATATGTAGGCGTCACTCCAGAAAGTAAAAGTTCCTAAAAGATAAATTGTTTTTGATGTAGGCCTGGATTCATGAATGCATTAATGAAGACATTCATCTCCTCCCCTCATTGCTTCTCTGTTCCTTTTTTCTTCTTCTCTTCCCCTTGTCAGATCAAACGAGACGAACATCTACTGAAGAAGAGAAATGTCCCGCAGGAGGAAAGTCTGGACGACTCTGATGCCGACTCAGACTTCAAAGGAGTAAGTGTGGTGTGTTGTTGTGAGACTGGACTGTGTGGATTACTGGTCACAAGGGTTAAAATTAAGTGGGGAGTGTGTTAAGAAGTGGTTTTAGATTTTGACATTATAGGTCTTTGCTGTGGCAACTGCACTAAGCCTTCTGTTGTGCTGCTTGTTTTGCATGTATGGAGGCAAATGTATTATTCCTCACAGCCATTGATTTCTGATAATCTGCTTTTTGTAGTTTGATGATACGATGAGTAATTTTCTTACAGATTAAACCAATTTGGAACCAACTCAGAAACATGAGTGAGAAATCAAAAAAATGAATTGAGTCATTTCATACAACATTACTGTCAACTCTTTTGTGTTAGTTCAGTGACATGTGGCATAAAAGCACTGCCAGTCTCATGGGAGCCTTGATTTTGTTATAATGAGGTTTTCAATTGTAAAGAAAAGTCAATGGAATATAAAATATTCACCCAAGTATCGCTTGATATTGAGAGTGAAATGAGGCAGCCTGGAAGTTGGTGCTAATTTCTTTCTGCCCTATTGGACATTCAGAGTCACCGTGAAAACAGAGAAGCTGTTTTCACTGTGGCACTGTGGCTCATTGTAATGTCCCTCATCGGTTTCAGTTGAACGCTGAATCACCAGCAAGCCTTTTTTATATTCTGCTGCACAATTGCTAATTTTCATCTCAGACACCAAGATGCAGTGGGGAAGCTTTGTACTGACTTGTTAAGGATTTTAGCATTTTTATATAATTACAGTGGTGCCAAGGGGTCTGGTAATTTTGTATGGTTACTTGCAATTTTACAGTTTGTTGTGTTGCAAAATTATTTTCAGTTTGCATGAGTCAAACTTGTATCCAACCCACACCCTAAATCCACTGAGCTCTAAATATCCACATTTATTTGTTGGGTTAGTACAATTTATATCAAAAAGGATATATAAAATCAGCTACACCCCTAAATTAGTTTTGATCAGTGTAAGATAGAAAGTATTTATTAATGCTGATGTCATGTGTGTCCACAGCCACAGCTCTTAATGTTGTTCTTGTTGATGATGATGATGGAAATGCTAATTCACCTCTTTTTCTTTGCAGCAAAATGTTACACTTGATGCCATTTTACAGGTAAGAGTTCACACTATTCAGAGTCCCCTCGCTCAATCAGGGCTCTGTGGGGGTCAGACCATATTTTTCAGCAGTGCTGGTCTTTTTATTGCTGTAGATAGTTCTTTATGATTCTGGCTGCATGTATGGGGGCATTGTCGTGCTGAAGAATACATTTTTAGACCAATCAGATGCCTCCCTGATAGTCCTCCATTATGGATATGAATGTAAACAAGTGCCTAAAATCTTTGCGGAATACCGCGTGTCAGCCTTTTCCAAATGTACCAGCAGTATCTTCTTAGTTGTTGGTTATTTATTAAATTCAAACATTTATTATGGCCTTCATTCTCTCTCTCTCTATAGAATGCTACCAGTGATAATGCAGCTGTACAGCTCAGTGCTGTACAGGCAGCCAGGTGAGTGACAAAATACACACAGAGACCGCAGCTATTTTTATATACAAAGTTCTTACATTTTTTCCCCTCTCTCCCTCTTCTTTTTGTCAGAAAACTGCTCTCGAGTGACAGAAACCCTCCCATCGACGATTTGATAAAGTCTGGCATTCTGCCCATTTTAGTCAAATGCCTGGAAAGGGACGACAAGTAAGTCTGCTTCCAGTTGGTGTTTGCCACTATGCTGCTCCACAGAGTCTTTACCGCATTTGATGCTTTGTGTGCGTGCGTGTGTGTGTCCTACTGTGTCCACACGTGAGTGTGTGAAGGCACGCAGGGCAGTTGGCTGTTCCTCTCAGTCCAGGCCAAGCCAAATATAACAGCATTCCTGTCTCATGGAGTTCCCCAATTCCCAGGACCTTGTGTTCATCAAGGGAGGGGTGGGGGTGGGGGGGTGGTGAATAGATGCAGTTGAAAAACATTTAAGGAAGAAGTTGTGAGGATTTTGCCATGACAACCCACAACAGATGGCATCATGTGGAACACGAGCTTATGTCGGACAATTGTTATTTTAGAGTTTGTGCATAAAGCAGCAGTGCAGTATAATCCATGTTCATCCATCAAGAGAAAATAATTGTCTACTACGTTGCTATAGTGGCGTGGCAGACGGCCAAGTCAGCTCAGTTTGACATAATGAGGCACAGAATCACAATGAAATGTACAGCATGAAAACCAGAGCCACTTGACACGAACAAGAACTCACTGAATATATTCCCTGAGCTAATTCTGTGAATTCTTGATGGCAGAGAGGATAAAACCACTCTGTCTACAGGCAACTACCTTATCTGGTTGTATCCCATTGAGCACCACAACCTGTTTCAATGATGGAATATTCAGTGGGTTAGACAGACTTGCCACCCTTTGCCATGATGTACTAGCATTTGGCTGGTGGGTGGTGTGAAGACCACTTGCCACTGTGAGATTTTGTAATATTTTCTGTTGCATTTCATTTTAATAATTTAATAATTTTGAGCTCAGCCCCAGTTTGTAATCCAGACCACTCATCCGGTGTCAGATGTACTATCCACCGTACAGACTGTTTGACCAGGATTTCAGAGATTGTGAAACTTATTATTAAGCTCTTTTTAAAGAAACCAGTTACTGAAAAACTCATGAGCTGCAAGCCTTTGATTAAAATAGGTTTGAGGTACTTTGCTCTAAAAAGCCCTTTTAGTACTGAAAGCTGGAGTCTATTAGGTGTTTAGGGCATGAATCCGCCTGGGAAAACATGTAATCTCGGCGGGAAATTTAGGAAATATGCACTACAGTGTTTATCATTATTTAATCTCCATTTAACATCAAAACAAGCTTTCTCTATGTCTTTATCTTTATTTTTGGTCTTTGCCCTGCAGCCCCTCTCTTCAGTTTGAAGCAGCTTGGGCTCTGACCAACATTGCGTCTGGGACTTCAGCACAGACTCAGGCTGTGGTTAAATCCAGTAAGTTGACCCCACATTCTGTCGAGCCCAGCGTTAGCCCTCCAGTCTGTGTTTGTGCACCGTCTGCAATATGCCAAGCTAGCATATTTATTTGTTTTTCTTTTCTCTCTGAGGCACAGTCATTTTTTTTAAGATAATGGGGTTGTCTCAAAGTAAGAATCCTCTGTTATCTAATAAAAACATGACTGGAGAGTGGGAACCATGATTAGTCATCATATGATAAACTGGCTGTTGCATAGACTAGGGATTGTACTCTTAAATTTAAGTAGATGTAAATTATACGTCTTTGAAGTTTAACTTTTTTAGCTAATGGGATGCTTATTTTATTTTAGGCACATTTGTTTAAATGTCATGATGATTTATTTTATTCAAGTGTGAATCTCAGCCAGTGAATGATATTTTATATTGATTAATTGACTCATTATATATTTTTGTATTCTGGACGAGGCTAAAGAACGTATCACTGGAGTTGCACTCAGTCCCCTTGGGCAGTTTTTGATATGTTGATGTTTGTGTGTCCAGATGCAGTGCCCCTTTTCCTGCGACTGCTACACTCCCCCCACCAAAATGTTTGTGAACAGGCTGTATGGGCTTTAGGAAACATTATAGGTAAGTATAGTCAGACAGAAGAGAGTGTGATTGTCTATATATGGTGTGGAAGTATCTCTGCAGAGCTGACCTCCTGGCCTTTGCTTACTCAGGTGATGGCCCACAGTGCAGGGACTTTGTAATCTCCCTTGGAGTGGTCAAGCCCCTGCTTTCTTTCATCAACCCATCAATCCCCATTACCTTCCTCCGCAATGTTACCTGGGTCATTGTTAACCTCTGCCGCAACAAGGATCCACCACCACCCATGGAGACCGTGCAGGAGGTGAGTGTGTCTGTGTGTGCAGGCCTTCTTGTGCCAGACAGATGGGTGTGTTGCTTTGCAGATGACTGTGTCACTGCAGGCTGAGTCACAGAGATTTTCAGTAGCCAAATCAGCCTCATGTCCCAGGGGACTTTGTAATATAAATCTCTTGTGGTGCCATTTAAAGTCTGGTTTTGACAGCTATTGCGCTTTGTGATTTTTTTTTTGGGGGGGGGGTTTTGTTATTTCACTCTACCCTGATTTTGCCTTAATCTGATCCGTCTATTCCACTGCCTACATCCAGCCCACTCAACAACCTACTTTTCTTTCCCCACAGATTTTGCCTGCTCTCTGTGTGCTAATATATCACACAGATATAAATGTAAGTATCTGAGTAAGGTATGATTTCTTCAGTCATTAACATTTGCTAATTGTATGACGTATGATAAATTGTGTGTGTCTGTGTTTAGATCCTCGTAGACACAGTGTGGGCTCTGTCCTATCTGACGGACGGAGGCAACGAGCAGATCCAGATGGTCATTGACTCTGGAGTCGTTCCATATCTTGTGCCTCTCCTCAGCCACCAGGAGGTGAAAGTTCAGGTGAGGCTTTGTTTAATCAAGCAAATTCATTTGCTTTGTCTTGTGCCTCCAGTGAGTTGCACATTTAAATTTTCATCCTCCCTGAATTAATACGTTTTTTCTCTTTGTCTTAAAATCTGCAGACGGCAGCTCTGAGGGCAGTGGGAAATATTGTGACGGGAACAGATGAGCAGACACAGGTTGTGCTCAACTGTGACGTCCTCTCACATTTCTCCAACCTGCTCACGCACCCGAAAGAGAAGATCAACAAGGTATACAAACCACAACCTCAACATTCATGTTGTGTTTTGTTTTTATGAGACTGGTGGATTTTTCATGCTGGAACAGGAGTAATGTGTCTTCTATGTGCAAACTGCACTGAAGTTCATGGCATTTACAAGAGCTACCTGTTTTCCCTGTCGGGAAGTATAATATATCAGAAGCTGATTGATTGCTGCACCTCATAAATTAAGACATGTTTGCAATGGAGTGGATTACTTGTATCAGTTACTGAATTCAAATCATATCTCGATGCAGTTTGTCTTGTCAGTTTCACCCTTATATGTGTGTGCGGGCGACTGTGGCTCACAAACCAGAAGGCCGATGGTCGATCCTTCACTCAATGTGCGGATGTGTCCTTTAGGAAGACACTGAACCCCAAATTGATTCTAATAGTTGAGCCCGCAGTGTGTGTCATCTGTGATAGAGCAGGTGCTACACATAGATCCAGTGTATGAATGTGTGTGTGAATGGCAAAACTCTACTATAAAGACCTTTTGATACTGACATTTACTTGATTTATTTAATACATATCCATACTAAGATAATGCAGCTATGCAGGAAATACTGGTTCAAGACTTGAGAAATAGAGTTTTGGCACCAAATCCAGAAATGACTTGTATATTGAAGAAAATGGACGCGTGGAAGCTATAGTGCTGTTTTTGAATTTGTGATTTGTCTGTTCGCAGGAGGCAGTCTGGTTCCTGTCCAACATCACAGCTGGGAACCAGCAGCAGGTCCAAGCTGTGATCGACGCAGGATTGATTCCTATGATCATTCACCAACTGGCTAAGGTTTGTTTGTGGTGGAAGAGCATAAAAGAAATTCCTTAATCTCTATATCCTACCCTCTCTTTGTTGAGTTTTCTCAATAGATTGTACCAGACTCTAAATTTGGAAAATAGTAATATTGGCATTGATTTTATTTTTTTTGTGTTTTCACTTGCATTGACACATTCCATGTTTTGCCGCCAGAGACACAACACAACTGCTGATAAATGAAATGGATGCAAACAGAGTGTAGATACTCTGTGTGCCTGTGCATCATGCTGCTACGTGCACATTTAGTGACAGCCTGTCTCTCTACAGGGTGACTTTGGCACTCAGAAAGAGGCAGCGTGGGCCATCAGCAACCTCACCATCAGTGGGAGGAAAGACCAGGTGAGCTAATGTCAGAATCTGCTGTTTGAATACGTTGGCTGCCATATCAGAAATGTTTTTTTTTTTGTAATCAAAACAAGTGTTTTTATTTATATTGCAAAACTTATACCTAGTATTTTAGTCTTTTAAATTCAAAAATTCCAATAGAAAATAATGATCCCAATTTTTCAAGTTCCATATTTGTAACCATGTACCTGTGTTGTAATCAAGTATGGATGTGGTGTGTATGTGTGGGTTTGTGTAGGTGGAGTTCCTGGTGGAGCAGAATGTCATCCCTCCGTTCTGTAGCCTGCTGTCGGTGAAGGACTCGCAGGTGGTGCAGGTCGTCCTGGACGGCCTCAAGAACATCCTCATCATGGCAGGAGACGAAGCCAGCACCATCGCTGAGATCATCGAGGAGTGTGGAGGTCGGTCCCGAGCATTACTCTTCAACAAGTCTACTTCAGTTCACTTTATCCTCTTCTCAATTCAGTTCTCTGTTGGGGGACGATTATTTTTCCAGGACTAGAATATGAAGATAATTGGGCTCTAATTACATCTTCTTATTTGTAATTTGAGTGTAGCAATTTGACTGTGATTTAAACAAGGGGGAAATGTGTGTTTGTTTTGTTTTTCACAGGTTTGGAGAAGATAGAGAATCTTCAGCAGCACGAGAATGAGGATATCTACAAACTAGCCTTTGAGATTATTGATCAGTACTTTTCAGGAGATGATGTGAGTTCACAAATAGTGATTTTACACCTCAAAATTTTCATTTATTTTTCCTGCATAGTCAACATCTTACTCTGCTGTGATCCGTCTGTCCATTTCAGATCGATGAAGATTCCAGCTTGATCCCTGAAACCACTCAAGGAGGAACCTTCAACTTTGACCCAGCTTCCAACATGCAAACAAAGGAGTTCAATTTCTAAAAGCCACGATGTTTGGTTCTACCAGCTGCACGGGTACTCTGTAATCACCCCAGACGTTCATCCATCCCTCCTCCAACCTGGCAACCTGGTACCGAAGGATTTACTTAGGATAACTTCAACATGGAAACGCACCACTGAAGGATTTACCCACCTCTGCACTGCGGGGTGTTTTTTTCTTTTATCTTTTAAATGGTCATCCCTCACAGACCACGGCATCCAATCATAGGAGTCCTGGTCACTCGACAGGCGCCGTCACCATCTGACAACCTGCATCAGGAGGATTGTTAAGATTCTCTGCCAGTGCTTCTAAATATCACACAAAAATAAGAGCAGAAGGAGTGAAAAGCCTTCGGGGCAAGATTTAAATTGCCAAATGTCTAGTCCTCACAAAGACAAAAGCACATTTACACACACACACACACACACACACACACACACACACACACACACACACACACACACACACACACACACACACACACACACACACACACACACACACACACATATTTATGTACACACTTTTGGACACCTAGAATCTGTGTGCATACTTCTGTTAGAAGCCATCATATCACTTAAGGGGAAGAAATACTGCTGTTTGTTTGTGGTTTATTTTTTGTGCTTTCCCTCCCCTGGATTGTCCTCTGGTGTTAATTCACCCACGTGCACGCACACTAATATTCAAGTACACACTTAGTCACACTGATACCTGAAAGCCGGGCACCCCAACAATACTCTCTCACCCAGTTTAAAGAGTTAATCCCAGAGTTAAGCCATGATTATCCATGGACCCCCACTGCCCTCCCAGGAGCGTCCTGGAGCAGGTGGAGGGGCGAAAGGGCTCTAAGGCAAAACAAGGACTCCGTGGCAAACAGACTGACGGGACTTCTTACTCAATGGCGTCACTTTTTTTTAACGTGACCTGTTGAATAAACAAACTCAATGTTTGTTTAAAAAAAATTCATCAAAAATGTGAAGAAAATGCCATAATACTTTTTTTTGTTCCAATACACACACAACGACCTGCTAATTGCCTGCTCCTGATTCAGCAGAGCAACACTATTTTTGTTCCTGTATTTTTTAGGGGTATGTGAATACCCATCATGGGGGAAGCACCTTTTTAGATGAAGGCGCAGAGACTTGAGAGAAAAGAAACATGTCAGCTGTAGCGTTTATCTCCCCCACAGGACATCTATTTCTGCAGCATGAGCTTGGTCACGTCCTTTGACCCGGTGAACTGTGTGCTCTGGCCTCCCCTGTAATGTGAAACTCAGAAGGGGGGTTTAACATGAAAAGGAAAAAAAGAAACGTCGAGCTAAAATCGATCGGAATTGTTTATCTGACCATAAGCTTATTTTTCTTTTTTTTTTATTTGTATTCTCTTCAAAGAAATATTTTAGTTTCAGCTTCTGGTTGAGTCTGTGTAGCTTCCATATGTCGGTTTTTGCATTTTACTTTTCTTCAGTCTTATGCACACGTCTGAGAGGCATATTGATGTCTGCCTGCAGAGAGGGACCTATACTCACTGAAGACTAAACCTGCATAAGGAGTACAGGTCCTGTCATTTATAATACCTAACTACTTTTCAAAGAAGAGGTCACATGTCATCACTCAATTTGAATAACTGTACAAAAATGTGATGTGTATCTCTCCTTGCCGTCTAATGAATATATGAATATATTTACATAAAGCCTGTACAAAGCTGCTGCAGCTGACAGTCGTTGGATGGACGATAACTTTACTGTCAAAGATGGCTGGGGAGGATTTTTGTTTTTGTTTTGTTGAAGCAATATTTCTTTGTTTCATTGTTTTTATTTTTGACTTGCATATGTATTGTGATGACATGCTGATTAATTGGATCAGAGCTGTGTTTTTCTCCTCATGGCGGTGACGGGCTGTTTAAAAATGTACCGTCCCATGTCCCAGTTGGTGCGTAGGTTCGGGTTGGAGGGTGTCAAACTCTTCGCCCGACCCTCGCCCTGGTCTCGAAGACTTTCTGATCCTCTGGATGGCTGCTAACTACTGAGGGGGTCAGAGTAGGGGGTGGGGGGTGTCACACTGGGGTTTAAAATATTATGTGGGGTTGTTATGAGCAGCCCGGCTTGTTTTTGGGACTAGCTGTTTATTACTGAACAAAACTATAGAGAGGGTGTACAGTCATGAACTAGCAGAATAGACCGAGCCACTTTAAAGATTTACAATTTCGTTGCCTTGTATCCGAATTGGATACAAGCTTATGTTTGTTGCAAGATTTTTACTTGCTAATGAAAAGTTGTTTTAAATAAAATAATAGGAGAAAAGCAACAGACAGCGTTTTGGCCTCTGATTGTTTATATCTTTTTATAAATTTTAGATTGAATTCTTCTCTTTAAGGTGGCTCATTGATGCTTTCAACTCTTGTGCATATTAAAGAAAAGAATGAGTTGAAAATCATTGTGCCTTTTGTTTTTCATTTCAACTAAAACTTCAGTTTTATTGAATAGAAAAAAAAAGATTCTTTGAGCAAGGTGAGAATGGGAGACGTGGCTACGGTAACATGTGGCCTCCGTGGCGTTGGAGTTTGCCATTGATGCTGCTCTCTTCTGTTGAGAGCGCTTCCCCTCCAGTCGTATTCATGGAACATTGTAACGCATCATTTCTCCCTCTCAACAACCCTCCCTCCCCTCAAACACAAAAAACGATCATCACCATATTTCAGTCAGGGGATTTTTGATATCATTGCCTCTCATCTCGCCCTCAGGACATGATCTGTGTTTCTGATCCTAACCAAAATAAACTTGATGTTTAGCCACTGGATCCTCCATGCTTGCAAGTGTTGTGATTCACACACAGTAGCTGTTATTTGATTTTTTTTTTTAAGTTGCATGAGTGTGAATGGGACAAACATTTAACAAGGATGGATTCCAGGGATTCGAGAGAAGGTTAGAGACCGGTTTCGGCAGATTTCTGTCTCCCACAGTCCAAACGCATGCAAATTGGCGTTAGGTTAATAAGAGACTTTACATTAACCATATGTGTGAATGTGAGGGTGAATGGTTGTTTGTCTCTGTATGTTGGACCTGTGATCCACTGGTGACCCATCCAGGGTGCACACCACCTCTCACCCAATGTCAGCTGGGATCAGATCCAGCTCCCCCAGTCACCCTCCAAGGATAAGTGGTATAGATGACGGATGGATGGATCCATTCCGCTCCGAAGTTTAATTTCTCTTACTCCTCCCATAGATTTTCTTTGTTCCTTACAGTAGAGACATGTTGGCAACAGATAATAGGATGGGAGTCACTGGGTCATTATCTGTTTATGGACCTGGATTCTCCACGTCGTTCAGGTGAGGTTTTTGAAATGAATGCTGAGTGTGAAAACCTTCACCCAGAAATATCAGACTCACGCTGGCACGTGTATTATCCCTGCCGAGTATTGGGAAACAGTGAAGCCCTGGAATGGGATCACTGTGTATCAAACACGTTTGTTTTGTAAGTGGCATAGTTTCCTCTAGCCGAACTTGTGTTGTTGAACACAGTGACTCGAAGGGGATGATAGACCCTGTGTTTACTTTGTTGTAAATTTATTTCAATTTCCCAAAGTAAAAGTGAACATAAGAAGATGAATTTATGGAATCCCTTTTATTTCAATAAATAACAGGTGGTCCAGTCTTGTAGCCCTCATGACTCAGCCATAATGATGTAATGGACCATTACATTAGTACGACAGCCCTGAAGTACAAATCACAATGTCAATCACAAAACAGATCATCGTCGCAGATCAGACAGATGCAGTGTTTGTCATTTTAAAAGAAAATATAATGGCACATAAGAAAACAGATTTTGTCAGCATTTCCTTCATATTTGAAGTTTTTTTAAAAATTAGCTGTTGGTTTTTGTTGTGATTTGTAATTCAGGGCCACCGAAATAGAAAAGAAAAAGCTACACTTGGCAAGTACTTTTACTTGTAATACTTTATGTATATAACATATATACTTATATGCTTACTGTTACTCAAGTAGAAAAGTTAATTTGGTACTTTTATTTGATTAGATTTTAGCGTCATTATTTTTACTTTTTCTTAAGTAAAACATTTGAGGACCTCCTTCTTATACTGATTACTAAATAGATCTTTATGTGGGAAATGGCTGAAACTTTACTTGCATGAAATAAAATAAAAATTGTATATTATATAAGGTCTACGGAATGAACCATTGTATGTAAAATAAAAATAGAAATGAATCTACTTTCTAGAGACTGGACCATGAGACTGTATCTAAAATAAAATAGTAATAGTAATTTATTTACGGTCTATGGACAATCATTAGACTATGTAAAATAAAAATAATTCATATACAGGGTATGGACTGGACCATTAGACTGTATATAAAATAAAAATAATTCACAGACTGTTTGGACTGTACCAATATTTTAAGTCAACATCATCCCTGGCTCAGTCTAATCGAGCCAACATGAACACCGTCTGTAATCGGTTATTTGGGTCTGTTGTAATCACGTGACATTATTTTCCTGCCTCACTTCCGCATAGATCCGGAGCAGAGGAGCGGAGTATGGCGGCCGCTGCGGAGCGGCCCTCCTCTAAACTACCCGTTCACCGTTAACGACACCAGACCAGGACCTAACTAACTTAACTAACCAGCAGGTGAGTTCAACTGACCAGTGTGTTCGTGTTAGCGCTAGTAGAGGCTGTTTAGCGCGGGCTAACTAGCTACCAGCTGCTAGAAGAACAACAACACGTTAGCTGCGACTCTCCTCTCGGATCGACTCCCTTCACTTCTCTGTTGTGTCAGTTTGCTGAACAATGCTTTTTAAACAATGAGCAGCATTAGCCATCGAGCTAACTGTTCATGTAGCGGCGAGCTGTGTTTAATCTGACTCATTACTCAGGTGCAGGAGGATTAATGCTCAGTAAAAACCTCCCTGACCTGGTTTCACACACTTTAAATCATCTGTGACATAATATAGGTAAATAAATGGGAGTTCATATTGTTTCATTGAGATACTTGTTCCCTCCTCTTTCCATGTCATGTATTTTAAATTTCCTGTTGTTTATCATGGTCCTCTCTCCTCTCAGCAAATCACATGTCCCTTTAAATCCATTTATAATCTGAAAACAAATCTCACAGTGAATATTTAAAGGAGCTTTTAATGATTAGTCAATTCATTGGTCAGGAAATGACTGAGAAATTACAAATATTTGTTTCCCCAGCTAATCAAATATATGATTTGAGGCCTATTCTTAAACTAAATATTATTTGGATGATGGACTGTAGGTCAGACAAATCAGTGATTCTGAAGATGTCACCCTGGACTGTGAGGAATCATATCCAGCGTTTTCCTGCAGGTTTTATAGATGAAATACAATATCAATTAATCAAGGAAACAATCAGATGAATCAATAATGAAAAATAGTTGGATGACAACTCCCTCCTCAAAGTGCAAGTCAGAGCATCGAGACTTTTAATTTAACCAGACATGATCTGACAGGAGACGCTCTTCAGATTTACACTGAATTTGTGACGTTTTCATATTTAAAACATGAAGTTTTATTTGAGTGTTGGGGCTTAGAAATGTTCAATTACAAACAATAAAGTCAGAATAATCAATATAATAATAACAGTACTCCTACATCCACTCTGTTAGCAGTATTATAATTTACTTTCATTCAATATTACTAGGCCATAGGAGTTGGTATTAAGTTATTTACACTTAACACTTAACTTGTGTTTTCCATTATTCGTGTATTATTTATTGAGATATTTGGTATATCTATGTGTATCAGTGGTGAAACACAGTAATCAGACCCATTCATAAGAGAAAGTTGCAAGTACCACACTGCTAAAATACACCATCACAAGTAAAACTGTAAAATGTATATCCTGTCACAGTATCAATCACTAACTGTGCCATTTTCTTATATGTAAAATCAAAGCAAATATTTACTGTAGCTTTTTTTGTTTTTGATGTTGTAAAAACTAAATGTCCCTCCTCAATGTAATGAAATAGAATATAACGAAGCGTAAAATGGAAAAACAAAATATAAGTACATAAATTCAAATACTGCAATACAGATAAGTGCCCAGTATACGTTATACCAAGCTGTAATGTCGGGTTTAGTGATGTAGCTCGAGGGTTTGTCTCATCACCTCTGCCTGTGTATCCGCGTCTGCCTAACCAATTCAAAATCACAAGCATCTGCTCAGATATGTTGTCACAAAAAAGCACATGATGCACTGTCATTTATTTTAAGGGATTTTTCTGTTTTGAAAGGCCAGAGAAGGTTAAAGTTCGTACAAGGAGAGTCTTGTCTGTTCCACTGCTCAGCCATGGTCTTAAGAAAAGTCTTTTGATATAAATAGTTTCCCCGTTTCTTATAGTGGATATCCTCTGCCTGTGTACTAAAGGCTAGTAAACCTCTAGATCTCTTAAATGATTTGGGAGCTGTCACAGAGTCTTAACGTCTAGGAAGGTTTATCCATAGACGTGTGTATATAGTTAATTATAAGGCTTGAGAAAAAAAAATGACATCACTCTTTAAGACGTTTAAAGCACTTAAAACCAAAATTTTATATTGAGCGGCTTTATACATACCGGCCCTGATCTCTTGGGGCTAATGTTACACCACATGACCCAATTTCTCTCTATAATCTCCTCAGTGAGATCATGGATTTAACGTCATTTCTTACTAAGCTGAACATCAGTGAGAAAGGGTAGAAAAGGGCGTCACAAACAAACATGTTTACAACATTGAACAGTGTTAAAAAGTCTGTTTTTTTTACTTTGCAGTAAATTGCAGTTTTCCCAAAGGTTAAACCATGTGTCAATATGTGGTTTTCCCCAGACCGGTGTGTGAGTTCATAGACTATTATCTGATGCTCCATTTGGCAGTGTTGCCCACCCAGACCCTTCCCTCTGCACCCCGATCCCCTGCTCTACCTCTGAGGGCTGAGGTTCATCCCTCCACCCCTCTGCTCCCTCCACAGACTCACAGCCAGTGCATCATGGTGGATGTAACCAAATGGCCCCTCTTCAGCCTGATGGGGCCTCAGGAGCTCTCCACCATCCTGAAGGCCTGCGTGTTTGGAACGTCTGCTAACGAGGCCATCTACATCACCAGTGATGATGAGGTGAGAGGTCACAGGGAAAATAAACTTGTGGTTGTGTTTTATGCCGTGGATGTTTAGAACAGTTTCATACACCATCAGTAGTGAAACAGGCCAACAACTTATCTTACAGGTGATGTTTGCTCTGCGTCACAGTTTTTTAAAGCGCCAGAGCCAGAGCTCCTCAGCTCTCTGTGTCAGTGCTGCCAGAGGTTATATTTCCACCCCTGTCCAGTTGTTTGTTTTTAGTGTGTGTGTATTTGTGGAGGGCCGATAGCACCCGACCTCCACCGGCAGCTCTCATCAGCGCTGCCTGCTGCTGGTCCTGTTTGTGTGTCAGCTGTGTGACCTGTTACCTCCTCAGCTGACTCAGACTGCCTCTGCTTAGCCCTGCTTATCACTGATCCACATTACATGCTCTGTTTTGTTTTTTTCTCTCCCTCCTCTTTCCACACTCAGGTGTATGTGTTTGGGTTGAACTGCAGTAACTGCCTGGGCACAGGGGACAGCCAGAGCACCGTGGTCCCCAAGAAGCTGGACTTCCTGAGTGGGAGGAAGGTGGTCAGCCTGAGCTACGGCAGCGGACCCCACGTCCTGCTGGCCACAGAGGGTAGCTGCACAAAACCTTTAATCCTCCTTTTCACGGTTGGGTTAAAGAAAGTGCAGCAGGAGAACTAATCTCTTTGTGTTTCAGACGGAGAGCTGTTTGCCTGGGGACATAATGGCTACAGCCAACTGGGAAATGGGACAACCAACCAAGGAGTCACCCCAGTACTCGTGTCCGCCAACCTGCTCAATAAGAAGGTCACAGAAGTGGCCTGTGGCTCTCACCACTCAATGGCTCTGACTGACTCAGGAGAAGTAAGTGTCTGCGGTGAAACAAATAGTTGCTTTTACAGTAAAAGTGTTCACAGAGCAGAATGGAAGCTTGTATAAAACCCTTGTAATGACACAGGTGACTCAGCTTTGGTCAGAGGCAGTGCTTAGTCACACAGACCCTTATGAGACCCTAAGTCCGATCACAGCAGGAGTTGATCCTCCTGAACTGAAACAGAAAACTAAGCTTGGCCAAAAGGAATCCATTGTGCCTCTAACTACTTCACACATGGTCGTCTTCTCATGCACCGTACAGTCAGGCTGTCTGCGTTAGCCTGATTCTCCCCAGATACAACAAGCGATTAGACGCACAAACAAGGGAGCGATTAGACACACAAACAAGACGACTTTGAATCATTTGAGATTTGTTAATTGTTGAATGAGTAGTTCAACACTTTGGGAAATTAGCTTATTTGCTGAGACGAATAAGAAGATTGAAGCCACATTCATGTTCGTACATTAATGCCAAGCTGCCAGCAAACCTAAGCTGTTTGAGTTGTCTGGACAATTGGCTCCGGAATTTCGCCATAGTTGCATATGTTCACAACAATAGGAAATTCTCTGGAGCGTTGGGGTGAGGGCTAGTGCAGCATGAGGGGGGGGGAAACATGCAGCCCCTCCGGATAATTTCAGGAGGATATCCTGAGCTCAGTGCATGTCTGAAAGCAGCTTCAGAAATAGAAATTCTATACATAACCCCCCGTTAAACCTTTTACATAACATATAATTATAATTTTCAAAGCCAGGCACCTGTGTCCAGTCTTTGTGTTCAGTTGCCGCTTCATATTTCATACTACAGACATGTGAATGGAATCAAACTTTTATCCCAAACTGTCAAACCCTTAGTATAAGCTGGTGTGTTATGATGCAACATGATACTGTAAACTACAATACCCCATGTCCTCTAGTGAAGGGCCCTCTGTCCAGATGACCCACTTTGATTACAGGTAGAAAACTAGAATGGCAGAGCACTTATCTTCAGTAAGGCACAACAGTCTCCTGAAACTCTGCACCAAATCCATAACGTTTGTTTGGACATAATTCTAAAACTATGAAGATATATTTGAACTGTTGATTCCCAACTAAAGTCACATTATCTGAGCTGAACACTGGTGGCAGTTGCATGTTTCTATCAATTAAATAGAAGAGATGGAGGATGTTAAACTCTCCATCATTCAGAGGAGAATCTGAAGCTCTTATAAACCTGCCTCCTTTTTAAAAGAGCTCTTTATCTCTCCATCATTTGAATGTATTGTCTCACCTCTCATCCTCCTCTCTTCCAGGTGTACGCGTGGGGCTACAACAACTGTGGTCAGGTGGGCTCAGGCTCCACAGCGAACCAGCCCACCCCCCGCAGAGTGTCCAGCTGCCTGCAGAACAAGGTGGCTGTCAGTATCGTCTGTGGTCAGACCTCGTCTCTGGCAGTGGTGGACAACGGAGAGGTGATTTCCTGGTTCACACTTGATAAATTAAAGTTGTTATCCAGTAGAATCCAGCCAATGAAAACTTGTACTTTCTCTTCCTGTCACTGCAGGTGTACGGTTGGGGCTATAACGGGAATGGTCAACTGGGACTGGGAAACAACGGGAACCAGCTCACTCCCTGTCGACTTGTGGCTCTGCAGGGTTTATGTGTGCAACAGGTTTGAAATTACACTCACAAAAACATACTTTTATGAATCTCTTGTTACACATGGACACTGAGATCTGATATAACACAATTTTATCAATACACAATGAACAGTTCAGACCTGTTCAGTTGGATTCTCCTCAGTTGTTCCTTCAATATTTTCTTTCTCTGAATGGTTTTAAGAAGGAAATTCTAAAATTCATGCACTAACCGTAACCCTAACTCAAGTTGAGATATTAAGCATCTTATTTATTTATCATTTATTTAAGATGATGTAGTTACATTTTTTTTAAAGAATTACATTTTTTTTGTAATCAAACTAAAAAAGTGACTTCACGTCTTTGTTACTTCATTTATAGTCGTGAGTGAATATTCTCAACAAATTCTGTCGCACAAGTGCTCAAATGTTTTCCCATAAAAATGCCTTCGTATAAATTAGATTATAAACTATGATGCACCTAAAAATTGAATGCCATATACTTTGTTTTATTATTTCATGTAAAACAGACTTTTATTCAATTTTGTGTAAAACATTTTTTTTGATATCTCCTCCAGATTGTCTCAGGCTACGCCCACTCCCTGGCACTGACCGATGAGGGGCTGCTGTATGCGTGGGGCGCCAACACATACGGACAACTGGGCACCGGCAACAAGAGCAACCAGCTGAGCCCGGTTCAGATCATGACCGAGAAAGAGAGGTGAGCGAGGCCGTGACGGCGCAGCAGACAAAAACAATAGATCCTCTCTCTTGGGTCTCGCACTCTGTGATCGACTGATTTCTCTTCTTCTCCGACAGAATCGTAGAGATCGCTGCCTGTCACTCCACGCACACGTCTGCTGCCAAGACCCAGAGTGGTCAGGTGTTCATGTGGGGCCAGTGCAGGGGCCAGTCTTTAGTGCTGCCTCACCTCACACACTTTACCTGCACTGACGATGTGTTCGCCTGCTTCGCCACCCCCTCAGTCATGTGGAAGCTTCTCTCCATGGGTGAGGAAAGGAAAAGTGCCCTACGATGCAGTAACTAAAGCACAGCACCAGTTATTTTGACATAATCGTCGTTTTTTTATCTTTCTAATGCCAGACGTGTGTGTGTGTGTGTGTGTGTGTGTGTGTGTGTGTGTGTGTGTGTGTGTGTGTGTGTGTGTGTGTGTGTGTGTGTGTGTGTGTGTGTGTTTTCCTGCTCCAGAGCACGATGACTTCTTGACCGTGGCTCAGTCTCTGAAGAAAGAGTTTGACAACCCAGAGACGGCCGACCTCAAGTTCTGCGTCGACGGCAAATACATCTACGTCCACAAAGCAGTTCTCAAAATCAGGTTGGTTTTTTTTATTTTTTATCTCACAGCTGTTTGATTAAATCCTGGAAGTATAAGATAGAATTTATAGATCTGTATTAAACCACATATTCTGCAGGTGTGAACACTTCAGATCCATGTTTCAGTCCCATTGGAACGAAGACATGAAGGAGGTGATTGAAATCGACCAGTTCTCCTACCCGGTGTACCGCTCCTTCCTGGAGTTCCTCTACACGGACAACGTGGAGTTGTCCCCTGAAGATGCTATTGGTCAGACTCGCACACGTGTTGCTTACTCTCACATCCTGGCATTTAGCCGTCAGTTGTTTCTTATTTATTCGTCTGTGCCTGTGCTCTCTCAGGGCTGCTGGATCTGGCGACATCATACTGTGAGAACCGCCTGAAACGACTTTGTCAACACATCATCAAGAGAGGGATCACCGTGGAAAATGCCTTCTCGCTGCTGTCGGCTGCTGTGCGCTATGATGCCGAGGTCAGTTCTGACCACCAGTCCACAGACTCGTATACTTTGGTATATGTATATTGTAAAAAGCCTTATTTAACTTAGCTTGAAATTAGGGCTGGGCAGTTATCCAGAAATGTCATTTATAACCTCTAATCGACCTAATTTGGCTCATGTCGGTTACCTGGGTGGAAGTCGGGGAAAAAATCTGGTGTGTTTATGGGCCTGATATTTATGAGTGTGTGCAATTTGGTGCAGTTTCAAATGAAAATACTTAACTGTACAGCAAATATGAAGCTAATGCAACAGTTCGCTTCACATAAACACTGCAAACAGGAGGAAACAGGAGATTGGTGCCAAGTTATTCCTTGAAACCATAAACAAGGTAACAGAAAGGAGGCAATAAGAAAACAGCTGGAAATGTCCTGCAGAACAACAGTGAGGTTACAGTCACTTTTACTATGTAAGACCACAAAGTTCTCTCTGAGATCCTAGAGCTGAAAAAGCCTGAGGTCTCCAGCATTTGTTGGAAAATATATTTGTGCATCTTATCAACGACCAAATGTTTGTGGAGGCGATGCCGAGAAGAATCGAGAGAAACTGGTGGAGTAATTTAAAGAATGGTGTTGATTTCTTGGACATTTTTTGGGCCAAATTGAGGAACACGTTGGTTATTTCTGCTCTTCTCTTTGTCATCCAGGACCTGGAGGAGTTCTGCTTTAAGTTCTGTGTGAATCACCTGACCGAGGTCACCCAGACAACTGCTTTCTGGCAGATCGACGGCAACTTGCTCAAGGATTTCATTTGTCGAGCGAGCCGCTGCGGAGCCTTCAAGAACTGACCTCAGCCCGAGGTAACGATGGCAACAGACGGAGAGGGGGCTGTGGGATTCTGGGAGTGAATTCTCAAAGGACGTCATCCCTTCTGTAACTCTGGCTCCAGAGTGGAGATCTTTAGATAATCACCATCGCTGTCAAATCCGTTGTTCCTCTCATTCCAGACTAGAAGCACTCTCCATCATATGAGCTGCGCCCACTGACTTTAGAGGACAGAGCTGACAGAGCAGCGTGACAGCAGAGTCCAGAGCCACAGTGCCTGACTGCCTACCCACTTACACATGTTGTGTAAAGGAAACACTATTATCGCTTGATTAAGTTGTTTCTTTTGACTTGAGATTTTTCTGCCAGTTTGCTACTTTACTATTTCCATTTTTCTGTTGAATTGACCAAGACACTTGTTTAGGGTTTGCACTCGTATTTTTTAATAGGATTATGTTTTGCTTTACTTTAAGACCACATAATTAGTTTGGATACAGCATCTGGTATCATGGTTTCAGGCTGAGGCTCTTTTGACGACTGGTAACTGACATATCAAATGTTACATGAGTTTTTCTAGTCTTATCAACCACTCAAAGCACTTTACACTACAAGTCTCAGTCATCCATTTATTTAGAATGCATAGAATGCAGTGTAGGACCAGAGAAGCCGGGTATCGAAGCACCGACCTTCTTGTTTACCTCCTGACTTGCTTCCGCAGCTGCGACACACGACTTTGATCTTGTGTCTTGGTTGTCATTTGACCCAAAGATGGAAACTCGGGTTACAAGTGAGATTCAGAGCAGTGTGATTGATCGAGGGCCTTAACACCCGACACTGAGCCCGCCCCAGGTGTCTGCACTAGTTTCAGACCAACACGAGTTGTCATGTCCAGCACCCACGCTTATTAAATTATAAATGCACTTATAATGCCACGGGCGTTTTGGTCTTAAAATGAGGTGGTCAGAGGCAACACAGCTGTTGTTTTAAGGCACATTATCAGGAGAGTAAACATGCACTTGATCTGCAAAGAAGCGTTTTCTCTTCCTACCAATCCGACCCGCTTCACGTGCACCTGGCTTTGAGCGGAAATGAGAAATGACTCCGATTGGTTTATCGCCACGTTACGCTAAAAAACACACCCATGATTAATAATGTGATTTAAATGCAACACTTTTAAATCACGTGAACCAAAGCGAAAGTGGATTTGGACACTTCCTGCAGACGCTGCAGACCATGTGCTTAGGTTGTTCAAATAGAGCCTCCAGTCTTTAACTGTGGATTCCTCTTTAAAGTTATGGATTGCTTAGGTTGGAAAGTGTTATTTTTGTGCAGCTATTTAGTTTTTTTTATATTGCAACAAAACAATAAGTGTCTGTTAACCTTTTACCAGCTGTAACAAATGTATGGAGCCATTAAAAATCTGTTGAAAGCAGACGGTGTTTTCCGAAGCTTCGGCTGAGCGGGACTTTGAAGACTCCGTCTGACATCTACTGGATGTTGGATGCATTATTTTACAGTATTCACATTGTTTGGGGACATTTGCAGTTTGGCACCACTGCTGTGGGTGTTTTAAGGATTTGCTCAATTCTATGCAGGACATTTCTCATTTAAAATCAATAATGTTTTATTGATTGATACTGACTTATGAGGTGCCAGTGACATTTTGTGACCTGCTAGTAAATAGATAACAAGAATGATCTGTGTTGGTTTTCTGTAAACTTTCTCATTATACGAGATGACTTTGAATGTCTCCTCACCGGCGACATATTTTCAGGTTGTCCATCCGTATGTAGAGGATTCTCAAATTTCTACTCAAATGAACTGATTAGAGTTTGGGGGTCAAAGGTCAAGGTGACCTCACAAAGTACGTTTGATGTTTTTCTTGAATGTGATGTCTTAAGATCAGGTTGAGGGAATTTCTACAAAATGGGCACAAACGTTCACACACCAGCATATTTCACTTTCATGATATCATTTATCAGTTTAAGTCTGTAACAGTTCTAAGAAGAAATTTGTTCCAGGCTAAAGACAAATTCCTCTTTCATCCTTCATGCAAACAAACCAGACATCTGGACTCAACTGTGCAAACTGGATACAGAAAATGAACACAAACAAAGCTAAATACTTGGCTGTAAACTTCCACATTATTGAAGCTTTTCTCTGTTTTTCACTAGTTTGGTTTAAATTGTATAAATGAGTGATGTAGATACAAGTACCTTTTTGAACCAGGTTGTGAGATATTCACAAATACACAGATCTACATAAAACCCAATACAGAAATAAAATCCAGACATGATCAAATAATTATTGTGGGTCAGTATATCTACAGTAAAATCTCCTCAAATAGGTTATGAAAAAGCGAGTGATACAACATCTCAGTTAAACATAATTGTAGAAACTTCAGAACAAACATTATTCAAAAAATCATTAGTAACATCTCTTTCAGACGAGCTACGTTCAGTTTACTGGTTTCGATATTTAATAGCTTTCAATTCTACATGTTCAGTTTTCATTTTTTAAGGAAAATCAATAAAACTATAAATACAGTTAATACAAAATTTAAAAAATATCAATGTTCATAATTTTAAATGCAAAAGAAGTAAAAGTTTAAGTAAGCGGACGGCCTCATCTCCTCAGTGCTGAGATGACCTGTTTAATGGCGGCTGCTGCCTTCATCAGCTCCTTCTGTTTCCGTTGTAACTCTGCAAAAACAATATATTGTTATTTATTAACGTTGAATTTATAGAAAGAAAGTAGATCAGTGCTTTACGCCTCCTTTACTGTTAAACAAGTTGTTTTTCAGATGCAATTTCTTCTGCCACATCGTTCAATGCTAATAAATCCTGTGTGTGGTTATTTATAGACGTCTGTTAGCTGGTCCCATATTTTGCAGTTATTTCCTCGTTTCAAACATTATGTCTATGAAATGTTATTTAGTGGAAAAACCAGCACAACTTCCCAGAGCTGATAGTTACACATTTTATTTACGTTCATATTCTGTCTGATGAAAAAATGATTGAAACAACTCATCAATTATCAAAATAGGTTAAATAGGTTTAATTTTCCTGATTCTAATCGAATAATTGTCTCATCATTACAACTCTGTGTGCTGCCCATTGTTAGCTCAGTTTTTATCCCTGTCCATTTGCCTTTAAGCAAGATTACGCACAAACTACTGGATGGAGGTGGGAGGAGGTGGGATGGGTCAGGAAAGAACCCATTTAATTTAGGTGAGGATCGGAATCAGGTGTCGGATCCTGGAATTTTCTTTTCACTATCTTTAACATTGTAATGTTTTGATATTTTCCCTGTTTTCCCAGGGAACAATTCAGGGCTCTTGATGAAACAAATCAAGCATATTTAAGAAATTGAAATCTATGAGTGTGTGAAATTTGGTGCAGATTGTTTATTAAGGGTCTATTGGGCCTTGGGGGGGGAGTCTGTGCTCTACTGAGTGACATACCAGTCCTGAAATGGACGTTTTAAGGCCTAACAAAGGCCCTTTTACCTCAGACAACATCCCATAAAAGAAATGGCAATGAAATGTAGTGACCAGACCAAAAAACTGGCCTGAAGGGGGCGCCAAAACACAGGTCACAACCATAGAACTGTGCAGATTTTTATATTTCCGTCTCAACTTGTGATTTTCATCTCTGTGTTTTTTACACAACCTCAGCTTCCATCAGTGTGATGGCCC
The DNA here is from genome assembly GCF_009819705.1 of Hippoglossus hippoglossus. Taxonomy (NCBI): domain Eukaryota; kingdom Metazoa; phylum Chordata; class Actinopteri; order Pleuronectiformes; family Pleuronectidae; genus Hippoglossus; species Hippoglossus hippoglossus. The sequence goes on from NC_047171.1 coordinate 17,650,492, forward strand.
TCACAAGTGTTTACATGTGAGGGCCAGAAGGTACCAGCCTCACTGTCTCTAGAGTAACAACGTTAAAAAGTCAACCTCACCTTTCTGCTGCTTGGCCACAATCTCCTCCAGCTTCCCAGAAGCCGCCATCACTTTTAGCGCATGATTGCAATCTGTGGAAAGAAGAGAGTCTAAACCAATACTGCAGGGTTAAAAACATAAATAAACCAGGTTGTCCCAGGAACTCTTACCGTCCTCACTGGCCTGGTCTGACTGAATTCTGCCGGCAATATCATTCATCTCATTAATGAAATCTGTGAATATGGCCTGTGTGCATCCTGCAGCGTTGCAGCCTTTCCAGAAGCTCTGGGAGTCGATGCTGGGCTCCGGGTCAGAGGGAGGCTCCACAGGATGCGGTGGAGAGGAGACGCAGATGGTTTCAGGTGGAGCCTTGGGAATGGACGAGCTGGTGCAGGGAGGGGAGCCAGGAGGACTGAGGGGTTTGGATTGGTCAGCAGAGGGAGGGGAACCAGTGGAGCTTTGCTGTGGGACGGAGGGTCCAGCGGTGTGTTGATCAGGACTGGACCCTGAGATAAGAGAGAGAGAGAGAGAGAGCACCATATGCACAACATATGGTAGCAAGTGAAAGTTTTCTATCAAGCTCACGATTCTGATGCCTGGACTTTGCATGAAGGCCGATACCAAGTACTGATCCAACACAAGTGCATTTTTAAAAATAACAACTTATATAATATATTTTAACAGCTCTTTGCTACTAACTATGAATGGAAGTGGTGATTGCTACTATTATTGTTTGGCCTGGCTCAGGTTAAACCCTTTTAAAAACACAGATAATGAATACCATAGAACTTCTTTCATAATATAGTTTGAGAATCATAACTGAAAATAAACACAATTAAATAAATCTAGGAATTAACAATTACTGCCTTAAGATAACTGTTAAGGTGCAGCCACAGAATACAGTCATACTTGACGATTCCTATGAAATGCAGTCAAATGATACATTTTAAATGTATCATTTGACTGCATTTCATACAAATTTTAAGAGGAAAACGTACCTTCATCTTTCTTTCCCTCCTCCTCCTCCACCTCCTCCTCCTCATTAACCACTTGGGGACATTTCACTACCACCGCTGGAGGAGTGAGTTCAGAACTCTGTGAAAGTGACATGCAGATTTGGACAGGAAACAGCAGACTCTCCGAATCATCCTGAGAACAAGCAAACGTGATCTCATGTCACAGCGGTGATGATATAAACCAATTTATCAATCACACGTGAAAACATATTGTATATAGATTATGTGATTAAATGATCCCTGCAGCTGATTAATTCAAATGATCTTAAAGAAGCAAAACACTAAATCTAATTGTGCACTTAATTATAAATTAGGAAAACGTGTATTTGTCCTTGTATTATTTGTTTTCTGTTTATTTTATTATCTTTATTATTACCATCATGATTTATTTGTTATTCTCTTTCTTCACACACTGTGTCCTGCTACCTATCTAGTAGTATATCTCCATACTATCTGTATGTCTATGTTTATGCACTAATTGGGGAATAAAGGGGGGGAAATTAAAGAAATTAAACTGTCAAATGTAGAAAATAACCAAAAGATGAGAATGTATCTGTTCAAAACACAAACAAACTTTGTGCACAGGAGCAACTCACTGAATCCATGGTTGATTCATCTTCATCTGTAATTCTCCTGCTGTTCTCATTCTCCAGGGGATTTCCTACGGTAAGTTTACAAACCAATCGTGTTCAGCATCATGTTTCTGTTGTACAGTCGGTAATATAATCTGAATGTGAGGGTTTACCTGAGGGAGACTGTGAGGGACCGTCTTTTCTGTGAAGGCAGAAGAATCATCAAGGAATTATCCTCCACTGTCATTTTCATACCGAGAGACCAGCGGAAAGAGAAACTGTGCATGGTGATGTAATCAGCAGCTGTTGTTGTGTCTCAGTCTTACCTGACAAACTGAAGCACAGTGAAGAAGAGGAGAAGATTGGTATCAGCTTATTAAACATCTCTAATGATATTAGTGATAAGAAATAATTAATACAGAGGCTTCGACCTACTTGCTGCTCTGGAACAGAATTGGCACTTTCATCTATGTCTGACTCTAAAGGGGCAAACAAATCCATATCTGCAGAAGACAGGGAATCATATAGATCAGTATGTGATTTAAGAGTGATACACACACACACACACACACAGAGGTTACACTATCTTATGTAAGTGAGTTCACCTGAGTCTGAAGAATTTTCAGTTATTTTGAACGTCTGGCCTTTACATTTACGTTTCGAGGGGCTCTCCTCCAGCCTGCGATAGAGAGATCACATGTAAAACATCGTGGTGGCAAGAAACTACAGGATGTAAGTGTAAAGGATAAATTGACAAATCAAATATATTGAATAAAACTACATTTAACTATAAAAATATAGTGTTCTTTTTTTTTTACCTGTATTAAGTCTGTACTTATTAAGGAGTATCTACCATATTGAATTGAATTAAAACCTCAGTTGAGTACAAGAGATATGAAGGAATATCTGAGTCTAATTAAGTAATAATTGAAGATAAAGTGAAGTAGCTGAGAAGAGAAAAATATTTCTCAATTTCAAAGTGCAGCAAAAGTAGCATTAAATGAACGATACCATAATTGAGACAAATTATTAAAAGGTTCAGTGTGTAGAATTTAGTGACATCTAGTGGTGAAGTTGCATATTGCAGCTGAATACCCTCACCTCACCCTTCTCTTCCAAACATTAGAGAGAACCTGTGGCAGCCTTCAGTTGTCCTAAAAACTCAAAAGGTGTTTAGTTTGTCCAGTCTGGGTTACTGTAAAAAACATGGTGGCCTCCGTAGAGAGGAGCCCCTCCTGATGTAAATATAAAGTATTTAAATATGAAGGGTCCATTCTAGGGTAAAGAAAACAATAATTTACAATTTAGATGATTGGTGAAAACATCACTAGGATTATTTCATGTTCAATTCCTGCCAATAGATCCCTTTCACCTAAATTTTACACACTGGACCTTTAAGATCTAGTACATAATATTTACTTATACATATTTAAGACTTTTCAGGCCTAAAATTCAGATTATTACATTTCAAATCGCAGAAACCTCTTAATAATATCTGAGAGCAGGAGATTCTACAGATGCTACACTAAAGTTTTGAAGGCTAAGGGATGCAAATTGTGACAAACTTACTCGTCTAGACTCAACCGTCTCTGCGTCAAACACAAAAGCAGAGTGGTTAAAATCCCAGAGTCATTCGGAATTGAAACAGTATTAAAAAGATTTATTTGAAGTGATCGTGAATAATGTGTGAACCTTGACAGGCAATGGTCTCGGACCGCAGGGCGATTTCGAGTCGCTGCTGGAAACAAACGGTCCGGCTGCCGGAGAATCGTCTGCAAGGTAGAAAGCCGTTTCAGCTGTGAGGCTAAAAGCTGAAACACCTTAAAACAGAAAATGTGAGACTCTCTCCGAGCAGAACTTACCATCACCGTTCCTCTTATGTGACGAAGGAGCGTGTTTGTCACAATAGCACCTGAAAACACACGGTTATCACAACATGATCAGATGAGAGCAGATCAAAAATATTTACTTGTCAACTTATTGAGGAAGATGTTTGTTAGACGAACATACTCACATATCGATGGCGTGAGACAAACTATCCAGACTGATGTTTCCTTCTTTCTTCTCACAGGTGAGACAGTGAACCTTGATGACAATAAACATGCAGGTCATTACTTATATTAAACAGAATCTGACGCATGATGTGATGTACAATACTGAAATATAGAAATTTAAACAATGACATCTATGCTGACATAATTACATGAAATGACCAAAACCAATAAACAGTCATCCTGCGCAGCACACACAGGGTTTTATTTTCACCTCTGTCTGGGCGTGTGTGTATATCTACGAAGAACCTCAATGACCCAGGGACGGAATTTCACCAAACTTGGTGGGAATATTACTTGGGAGTGTATCTCCAGATGATTAACATTTGGAGTTGATCGGTCAAGGTCAACACACATATCGTCAGAGAAAAACCTTTTCCAAGATATCTCCGCAAATAATAGATCTAAATCTGAAAATGATTTCCCATCAGATGATGTTATAGGATAAGGGACGTCATGAAAAAGTCACTACGAAGTCAGTATATAATGTCACACATTTATCGAGTTATCTGAATTCTATAGGACTGTACACATGACCTAAAACTTACATAGATCAAAAGAGAATCACCAAAATTGAATCAGTTCCTTTCTGAGTTCAAGTGAATGATAGTTTAAAGAGATTCTCTCAAGGCTTCAAATATCATGTTCACGAGAACCGTCTTGATGAAGTCATAATGAAATTACACTATTACAGCATTAAAAAGTTGCCTGATTGGTGTAGTGTGCACGGAGGACATGAATCGCCCTCTGATGCTTTTGAATGATCCTGTTAAAAAGTTTTCCCTGTTGATCTTCAAAAACTATTAAACCAAAAATACTAGTAGTATAGTATAGTAGTAATAGTCATTCCCTATAGGACACAAAATGTGTAATAATCCTCCCCCGAAAATAGTCCCCAATAAATGTACTATTTCCTCCGACTTGTATGAAATTTTCTTTAATTGGAAGTTTTTGAACATTTCTTTTTTTGGGGTCTTTTGTGGTTTTAACTGATGTGTGTTCTGTCATTGTATCAGATCAGTTACTTTATCAGTCAAACCTTAGTTGATCCAGCTCCACTGGGATTGTTGGAGGTTCCAGGTTCTGATGAGTTAGAGTTGATCCCCTTTACCAAACCATTGCTTTGTGTGTCTGGGATAAAGAAAAACACTCGTGTCAAAAAATGTTCACATGAAAAACCGAAGGAGTAAAAATTCAAAGATGCTCACTTACTTTGTGGCTGTTGGTGCTGGAAGCAGTACAACCTGGTACATTAAAACACACACATGTAGTTTAATGTAAATAATCAGTTATTCAAATAAACTTGTGACCTGCAGTACAGGCGTCTTCAGAACACAGGAGGGATTTTTCTAGTTAAACATGTGTTGAACTGACCCATAACTCCCTTTGACCTGATCTTCGATGTCCTTCGCCCCCTCCTGAACAGCACAGGGGTAGTGGTAGGACCTCTTGCAGCTTTTGACCTCACACCCGGCAGTGGCGCCCTTTTTCTTACATTTGCTGCATCGCTGAAGCAAACGAATTAGTGGCACGAGTAAAAAAAAAACAGGCTCAAGCACACAGTCAGTGGGTCAGACTGGTTCTGACGTGAAGGTGTTAGTGAGATTTACCAGTTTTCTTCCTCGTGTGACCTCCTTCAGCACATCCTCCACGGAGAAACCGAACAGGTCGTCAAACAGAGGGGAATCCCGACAATAAATACCCGAGGAAAACAACTGTAAAAACAGAAATGGCACGAGTGAGGAGAAATGTGTTGGGCAATGACATGTTAATTCAGACGTGCACGTATCTAAGTGTTTAAATTAAGAAACGTTAAACATATCAAATGAAGCACAAACATAGAAATCTGTGCATTAAAAGCACAGATTTGATAGGACAATATCAAATGAATATCAGCTGAATGAATGAGGATCAAATCTGGATTAAAACAGAAATATATGAATAAATATGTTTGAATTCTAAAGTGTTTAACACTTAATCCACAACCACTCAACCATAAGATCAGGAAAAATAATTGAGCCAAACTGGTGTGGATCTTTTGGGGCTGATGAAGATATACCGACTATTAAGGAATTCAAACAATTCTGTCACTGAAATATATCCACAAATATTTGACAATGACTAAGCGGTTTTAAATCTGTAAATGAAAAAGCAGTAAAGACTCCTCATTACACAGTAGAAGAGCAAGTATTGACGTGGCTGTGAAACACACGTATGACCTCTGACCTTTATAACATGAGGATTCAAACATTCCGCACTGTGGAGTTTCTGTTGTTTTTCTACCGCAGTCCCTGCCCCGACATGAACCCACACTCGAGTCTAACTTCACTTCACTTTCTCTGATAACAACAATAATTCATCTGTGATAAGAGTCAAATGAAGTATCTGTATAAAAGCGGGTTGTTACCAAACAGTTCTGATGAGCAGCGACTTCATCTTTGATAGATAAAGCTCCGGTGGTCGTCGTCTCCTCGGAGCGTTTACAGAGGACACAGGACACGACGGGACCCAGACTCATTTCTGACGAACGAGCCCAACTCCAGGTTTGTTCACGTCTCCTCAGAAGATTATTATTATTATTATTATTATTATTATTATTATTATGCAGATATCCCAGCTGCAGGGTTCCGGAGCCACTTCCTGCTGTGATCTTTCGCCGCCTTTATTTTTGGAGGCGGGTTGCCAGGTTGGTAAAAGAAAAACAGTGTGACACTCCCCCATCGAGCTCCCACATTCACAGTTTGAATCGTTCGGCAGTTGATGATATAATCCTTGATTTCAGCTCTTGTCAAAACAAATACATAATAAATGTTAGTTTTTTTTTTCACGGCAGTGAAATATACTGGGTAAACATATTTGAAAAAAAGGAGTTAAAATGATGGGATTTTGCAAACCTGGCAACTCAAATGGACAGTTTCACTTTCGTGTCTGGTCTTAGTGACTTTCATCTTCGACACTGTTTGTAAAATCTATTAACATTAATGTTCCATAAAAATGTGTCCTTTTACTTTAACCACAAATAAATGAATTATTATTTGGCTTTAAACGAGCCAAAGACGAGACATAAGAGTCAAACCTGTGAAATTAGACACACACACACACATAGTAATTGTATTATCACAAGTTGTTTATATATAAAAACCTTTGTAGGACACGTCACAAAGTAGTGACATCACCAAACTTCATGTACAATATATCATCTCATCAGTAACAAACATTTCATGACAGATGCACATTAATAAACAATATCTACATTCAGAACATGATCCCTCCACTGGGAATAAGTTAGCACTATACAGTGATTTCTGATTATTCACACGGAGAAACACCTTTAATCTGCAGCGAACATGAAAACCCACAGAGGAAATAAAGAAAAGAGCTCGGACACAAAAGTTCAGACAGCTGGTGGCGGTACATGTTTCCAATGACAACGGACAGACGAAAAGAGAAAGATGTAAGAAAGGAAAAGAGATTGGAGTAAATCAAAAATTTACTAATTATATGCGGGCATTTTCGTCTCTTACAAATAAATAAAAGGACAAATAAGCAGGACAGAGAGGTGATTAGACTAAACAAGCTGTAGCAGTAATGGTGGGAATGTAAACAACAACGTCATCCACGTCTAATCACTCATCTTGAACGAGACACTGATAGATGCATTAACTGAGATCAGTCCTGCTGGCCCATTCATACATCTATTACATTACACTCACACAGACCCTGCATTGAAAATAAAATGAACAGACAAGTGTGTGTATAGAGGAAGAATACGACACTATGAGTTTACCGGATGTGACATATTTCCGTATCTTCACTGTACAATGACACCACAGTCAGATCTGTGGCGATGAAAATACAGCTTTCTGTGGAAACCTTAGTAAAACGCTTATGAGTACTGATGTTGGCGTTACAGCACAGAGACACGTGAAGCAGTTCAGCGACGGAGGAAGTGCCGAGGAGTTCAGGGTTTGATGTCAGAGAAGCTTGCGTAGGTCTCGCTGCAGCTGGACGACGTGCTGATGTTTCCAGAGCCGCTGCCTTCTGTTCAAAACACAGGGATTAGAGAGGGATGTTTACACGTCGTACACTTGCAAAGCGACTACGTGTGTACGTCGCACACGGTTTATTTACCCGAGCTGGTGAGAGACTGACAAGACTTGGACTTTCTGATGAGGGTGATAAGATTAGCAGAAGCGATCCATCCCTCCTTAGAGGTGCTCAGATTACGAACAAACCTGCAAACACACACACACACGTGTTATTATAGTAGTGCTACTTTTAACTCTGCCAAAGAGGTTGTGTTTTCACCCCCGTCTGTTTGTTTGTGGCTTTTATGTGTGTTTCTAAGCAGGATTACGCAAAAACTACTTTATGGATTACCATGGAATTTTGTGAGTATGGGTCAGGAAAGAACCCATTACATTTTGGTGTGGCTACAGACCAGGGGGAAGATCCAGGAATTGTAATCACTTTCCTAAACATTGCAAGATAGTGTTTTGTTGTTTTTACATTTTCACCAATTTTTCAGGGGATTATTCATGGTTCTTGATTTAAAAAATCTGGTACATTTAGGTAACTGATATCTATGAGTGTATGTAATTTGGTGCGGGTTGATTGAATTAACGGGACTGTTGGGCCTTGGCAGAGGAACGTGCTCTACTGAGTGACATTCTTGTGTTTATTTCTGATTGGCAGCAGAAAGGCTGTGTTCTCACCACTGTCCGTCATCTCCCTCTTTGACCAGCTCCACCATGTCTCCACTCTTCACTGGGAGCTCTTGAGCGCCGCCGTTCTCGTAGTCGACCGTCACCGTGTATTTCCCAGCACTCTGCTCATAGACAAGATGAGAAGCAGACACGGATACACACTCAAATTAGAAAAAGATCAAGAGTTACGGTAACACATTAGACAGGACATTAGTTTGTGCAAACATTGGATAAACAGTTTGACTCAAATCATGAGTCACCTTAAAGCTACACTAAGCAATTATTTATACTAACAATAAACTTTATTTACATAGAACTTTTCAAAATACAGTCACAAAATGCTTAGCAACAAGACAACAAATCAATAAAATGTACAATTAAAAAATGTATTAATTAATTTAATTGAGTAAAATTAAAAAACTAACTTTGTATCAAATCATTTTTCCAGCAGAAGCGGACGGATATTTTCTAATTGTTCTGATCTACCAGCTCATGGACATGGCTGAGCATTTAGTAAGGAGCCAATTTGTTTTCTGCTGACCCCAAGTGGTCAAAATAAAATTGCAGCTGTTATTAAACTGGATCATTGGTAATGAAGAATCTTCTACATAACACATTGGATGTGATCTACTTAATTCTTTCCCAGTTTAATTGACAAATGTTGATAAAATAATTTTTGCATGTTGAAATCCACAGATGTAAATTAACATACAATAAAAGTTGTTGTATGTAATATGGTTCATCATGTGATGGATACAGCTGGGAATTATTCCAGAGTTATTAACATCTTTTGAGAAAAAATCGGCGTCTTGTCCTGTTTGTTCGTGCTCAGACAAACGTTTTGAAATGATATCTAATTCGGGTCAGGTTTGGTCACATTGGCTGGGCTATCTACTTGATGTTTCACGCTGAACGTGTCTGTAATTAAGGAAAACATCGGGCCTGGGACAGGTCTGGACACAGAATCACAGAATGCATGTTCGGTTAGTTTTCTCTTGGACTCGGTTGGGTTTGGACAGAAAATTGCACCTGAGCCACACAAGATACAGACAGAAATGCAAAGTTGCTTTTGTCATCTAGGACATTGCATTGATATATATTTATACCATGGACACTTCACTTACCCTTAACTATAGCCACTTTGGTTAATACACAGACAGGCTGACGCTCTTATCTCACACAGTGACTCACCAGCTTCTTGCCGCTGTCGTCCTCTGGGTCAGAGTTAAGAGGTTCCTCGGCGCTGGAATATCCGTCATTCTCCTCGGAGGCATCCAATGACAGGGAAGCTTTGTTCCAGCCTGAGGAGAGACGGGCAACAGCGGTGTTTAGTTTACAGCAGCTTCGACTGCTCTCAGACATGTGAGAGACCTGCAGAGAGGAATCTAGGGGAAAGGAAGAACCGCTTGAAGCTCTTTTGAACAAAGGAAGGTAGAAGAGCTAATCCCGTGAATATCACCATCGCACAAGCAGACCCCAAAAAATTGTACCACCAGAGAGAGGGACATGCAGTTCTACTTTTAAACTCCAAACGAGGAAATAAAGTGGCAGGCGACCATTTCTCCATACCCGTTGCCTGACAGAAACATGGAGCAGTCAGACGAGCAAAGAGAAAAGATGGTCTGGCCTATAAATCCATTAAAGTAGTGAAACAATTGACCCAACAAACAGCCAGTGTGAGACAGCTGGAGTCGGTGTACCTCTCCACTTTGTCTGTAAGAGACAAGAGGTGCTGAACCACCTGGCCCTGCTCAGGTGGAGGGGGGGAGGACCTGGATCTGAGGGACAGGAAGCAACACAGCCAGTCACTGGGCGAGCAGCAGCAGCTACAGCCAATCGGACTCATCAGTGCTATAGAGAGCTCGGCTGTGCTCAGGTATTGAGAATCGACAGCTAACTAGACAGGGAGCGAACGCATGTGTTGCTGAAGTGACTGACGAACCTTTGAAGCCAAATGGCGTCGGGTCACTCTGGCGTTTTGTCTTGTGGTCAAGGCTCGTCGGGGATCCTGACGCGCAGCAGGGAAAAGGAGAAACAAGGATTGATGTTGAGGCACAAAAGAAACACTGAGCAATAATGAAGAGGAAATTTTAACTTCCAATGACGAATAAAAAAAAAAATCAAAGGGAAACAGTGAATTTTTACGCTCTGACTAAAAAGACACACAGTAAGGTTACAGGGGGTGAGGGAAAACAAATACAGACTCAGGGCTCCAGACTAACGCTTTACATTTGAAATGTTTTGTAACAGTGGTCCACCTTGGAAACCCTGTGTTCACACTGTTTGTCGCCACTGTTCGACTTTTACCGCTTCGTTCACCGCCACTCCTCTCTCCTATCTGCTTCACTGTCCGTGTGTCAGTGTATGAGGGGTGGGGTGGGGTGGGGTGGGGGGGGCACGGGCCTGTGTGTGTGTAAACTCAACAGAGGAGATGGGATGAGGAAGCGACACGACTCAATCAAATACAGAGACACACCAGTTAAATGTGAGGCGCACCGGTGCGAGGGGCAGAAGAGGATGTGACATGTCAGATATGAAGTTGACGATGGCCTGCCGTTACCTTTCTGAGCTTTGAGGTTACTGAAACCTTGCAAAGTAAAGCGCTTTTTAGCCGCAGCAGCTCTGTCTGAGGTCGGGCTTGTCGGAGCCTCGTCTGACCCGGAGGGAAAAAGACAAGAAGACAGCACAGACACAAAGAAGGAAGTGAAAATGCAGAAAATCAATAAAGATGAGAATTTAATGTTTTGGGGGAGAGGACAGAAGACAAAGGGTTAATCGTTACAAGAGGGGAAGCAAAGAGGAGCAGTGACAAGTGTAGTTTATACAATGTGTGCACAACAAATGCTTCACTCAGATTTGTTGAAAGACAAAAGAGAAAGAAAGGTTACAACTGTCTTCCCTGCACTTCTTACCTTTTCCTGTGGGCTTTGGTGAGGAGGAGGAGGAGGAGGAGTTGACGTCAGGGCTGCAGGGCTCAGCTTTCTTCTCCTCTCCCTTCTTAAAGCTCCTCTGACTCGTCTTGAACGGACTGTGGGCGAAAAGAGAAAGTGGAGCATCAGAAACCAGTCCCTGGAAAGACTCATTATCCAAACTGAAGAGAATAATGGAGGCGGGGGGGGTCCTGACTCACCTGTGACTTATTGTTCCACTAGATGCAGGAGTGGACTGGACAACCTGATCTGGTGCCTTCTGTTGGCTGGCTTCTTGCACAGAGGGAGGGACACAAGGGTTTTACTTTCATAATCAGCACAACTAAATAATAATGCTCCAGTTTCTGCTTCAAATTTATATGAACTAAATATGAAAGTTACTCGGGTGTCATTTAATCTTTAAAAAAGTGATCTTGTTTGCGTACCTCTGCACGCCTCCAGCTGTGTTGTCAGAACCTTCCTGATCTCATTCACCCAAGTGGTTTTTACTTCAGTTGTTGGTGCCTGAAAGAGAAGAGTTAAATATTGAAAAGGCTCTGAGATAAACAGCCAAATACAATATTGTTCCAACTGTTCCAATACAATGTACCTAAAAGATAAGCCCTGGGTTGATTTAGCATTTTTCTTACGGTCAAAAAATTCCATAAAAGGCAGTAATTTCCTAAAACAGCTGGAAAATACTGAATTGAAGATGCGTTGGAGATAATCTTCAGCCTCAGATTAATTAAATGCATTTATGCATCAGAACAGAAATGAGAGATTGACTCAAAATAAACAAACATTGATGGGTTTTTAATAGATTTTGGAAAACAAAGAGTCTTGGTGGTATGGAAGAATTTTTTCATCAGACTATTTAGAAATTCAGAAAAGTGTAGATTTTCTCCGGACTATTCATTTCTTTATGTTAACATACCTGAACAATATAAACCTCATCTCTTGAGTTGCACCAGATTTCAAACTTCTTGTTGTCTCCCTTTGCATTCTCAGTGATGCCCACAGCGCTCATCTGTTAAAAGAGAAAACACCGATGAGTACAGGAGAGAAATCCAACAGAATTCCCAACACTACTGCTGCGGATGTTCTCACATTCAGAGACTGTTTGAAGCTGTACGACGGAGCTTTCTCATAGCCCTCTCCATTCTCCTCCCTCCTCTTGCAGAAGAGCAGGGTTTTCTGGTGGAGGAAGAGGTGCCGCTGCATGGGCTTGAAACGGGCCAGATCCTTGACCTTGGCGTGACCTTTCTTGTGCTCCGTCCACACGCTGAACGACCCCTGCATCAGCAGCTTCCCCAGCTCACTCAGGTTACCCTGAGAAAGGGAAAGATGCTGTTAGTGGAGCTGATTGACAACAAACTAATTCCTTCTTTAAATGACAACCATGCCAGTAATCCAATGAGTTTGTGAGCATCACAGGACTCCACACGTCACACACACGTCACACACATGTCACACACAAAGCACATGTTTGACGCATCTGCTCTAGGATTTATTCGCCTGTATCCTATTTAATGTCTTACCTCATATCCGGTGATGGCGATGAGGTGCATGGAGTCATTGACGGCCTTCAGGATGCCCAGGATGGAGGTCAGCGCCTCCTGCAGGTCATCTGTCCCCTCACAGCCCTTACTGTACTTCAGCATTTCCTGTAGTTAGCAGGACATGAACAAGCAGCTGTGAACAAGGACTGAAAAAACCTGAAGTTCCTCTGAAAACACAGATTAAGCCCCAGGACAGTGATGTACCTTCAGGAGTAGCTGATATTTGGTAATCCTCTGAACCGGCTTCAGCAGATAAGAATCTAAACCCAGTTTATGCTCCAGCTTTTTCTGACACTCCTGATGCAATTAAACAGAACAGGACAATGTTACATAAAACACACAAATTACAATTAGGTTTGAACCACAATGTTTCAGTGTCTGTTCACCTGGAAGAAGGCACAGTCTGAGCACTGCCTCCAGAGGCTTTCAGAGCGAGGCTTGTTGTGACAGTACTTCTCATAGATCTGCAGATCTGTCATCTGAGGGAGGAAGGGCAAATTATTTCTGTTCAAGAAACCTCACCAGCATCTGGATTCACATCTGGAGATGTGCTGAGGATAGGATAATGAACTCACCCTCTCTATAAAACACCTTCCAACCAGCTCAGGGCAGTCGGTGTACTGCTCCAGCTCCCGCAGAAAAGTCCTGGAAACAACAAAATGATGAAGGAGAACAGATGAGAAAGAGTGAGACAAAAGAATAAAGAAGATTATCGATTTCAAATGCTGAGTAACTGTGATGGCCGACAAAATGTCAAGTCACGGTGCAGGTATCATCAATGACAGCCAGATGGCGCTCATTCACCTCTTGTGGAAGTGGTAAATTTCAGGCATGTTGCCAAACAGAACCTCCTTTTTGTTCTGCAGCGGAGCGGGGATGAGGACGCACATGGCGGGATTATCCATCTCTGAGGCATATCCCTGTAACACACACAGCAATTAATAAATCAGGAAACTGCAGGCACAGGTGAAGTCAGATTGTGAATCCTCCTGCGGAGTGAATCCTCACCTGCAACACACAGAGCAGCTCCTCCACATAGGCTCTCTCAGTTTCCAGCAGCTCGTTCATAACATGCCTGAAGACAGAAGGAGGACAGAGTGTGAGACGGACAGAAAGAGGGATCAAATAAAGCAGTAGGTGGACGTGCAGCTCTGTAGATAATGAGACGCGTGTCCACACAGTCCATCTGCTGTGTAATTTGATAACAGACGAACGAGCGCCGGCTGAACAACCCCTCACCTCCTGAGAACTGCCAGGTTCTCCTCCTCCTCGGACAGCGAGGCATGTCGGCTGTTACTGTCTCCGTTCTGCAGTTGGCCATTTCCCTGAGAGAGAACGACAATGTAGAATTCAGCATGAAAAGACACAGACAATACAAACTTTCAGAGCATGTAGAGCAGACACAACAACAGAAAACTCAACACTCACTTTCTCACAGTTGTTCCCAGTGTCTGTCTCTGAGGAGTTTTTCTCCTGCTGTGCTCTGTGAGCTAAAATATGAAGAAACAGTCATTATATGAGACAGGCTTGTCAATAGGTATTTCAAGTTTTTGGGAGGGAAACATTTTGTGGTTAAATTGAATGTATAAATAGAAAAACATGTGAGTGAGAAGATACAATGGAAGTATTGTTTTTTATTGGATATAACCTGCATTAATTTCTCCTTTTGATGCTGGCGCTGTCAGACAAATGATGATGTAAACATCTTGAGATTTAGCTAAATGTAATATTTTACATATATTTTATTTTACATTATTTGAAAGTTTTAACAGTTAATATTCAAATTTAAATTGCACCAAAATACTGTTTACAAACTTTACAGGGCTTTATTGTGCTGATAGAAAACTCAGATCACATTTTATTTCTTGTATCTACCAATAGCAGACAATAAACACAAAGTAATTTTAGGCAGCACAACATATGTGGGTAAATCTATACTCAGAGAAAACAAGTAACATATGGGAAGACTACTATTTATTGGTTTAAGGTTTTGAAGAAGTAAATATACTTCTGCCCTGAAGTTATCTGCAAATGCTCAAAAAATGAACCAAGATTTTTCAACCTTATTAGCAAAGAATTTCATAATAAAATAACCAACAAAATAAAACCTTTCTTTTCTTGTTAGAGAATTTCCTTTTTGAGTTCAATTGTTATCATTATATTTTTGATTAAAAACTTCAGTTTATCTCTTAGACACTGAAAATCAAGATATTTTCCATCTATTTTCAAGGCTGTGGAAAATAGAACCTGACAATACAGGGTTGTGCAGAGTTTCAATTGCATCAGGGTCATGCAAAGAATAATGAACAAAAAAGATTGCACAGTGTAAAATCAAAGTTCCATGTGTGGCTGTGTGGAGACTGACCAGGTGAGCTGAGAGGGGATTTGATGAAGGCCTCCGGTCTGGGAGCTACCGGCTGCACCGGCCTGGTTTGTTTGGCTGCGAGCTTCTTCAGGCTCACCCTCCTCTTGTCGAACATCTCCTGCATGGACGCCTGCTTCTGGGAAATCCTCTCCACTTGGTCCTGACACACAGGAAGTCATCAAAACACTCTACATCAATATCTGATGATTGATTAGGTCATTTATCTTTAAGCAGGTCATTTAAAAACAACATGTAAATTAGCATCAATAAAGCAGAAGCACAGCTATTTCACACCTGATACCATACTGATTGAAGCTTTGATCCGTAACAATGGTCGAATCTCTTTACTATAATTCAATCAGGTTGTTATACAGTGACAGAGACATGTGTGTTCTTTGGCTCTTTTACATTGAACTGCTGGTTGAGCACAGCATCATATTCCTTCCAGATGGTTTCCAGGTCTGTCAGCTGGTTCAGGCCTGCGTTTTCCAGATAACGCTCCAGCTCCTGCAGCGCTAACTCAGCCCCCTCGTGTGACTGACACTTGTCGACCGGCTGAGACGCCAGCAGGTATATACCGTCATCAACCCATTTAGAGGCCTGAGGAGGACAGAAGAGGAGGAATCAGAAAAAACAAACAAAAAAAGATGAGGTAACAACACAAATCTTGTGTCTGTGTGTGTGTTTTCTTTCTCACCCTCTGCAAACAGTGATGCAGCTCCATGGCTTTGAGGAAATGATCCTTCTTGGCCCTCAGGCTGCTGCTCACGCTCTCACTGATTGCTCTGAGCTCGCTGCATTTGGGCTGAATGGAGTCTTCAGCATAGTGTGAGTTCTCGATGAGTTCGTCGCCCTCACGAGACAAAGCTGAGGCTCGGTCCAGCACCTCCTGTGGAGCGGTGAGGTGAGATAGTTAAATCCAACATCAAGGATCGAACTTTTTACATTTTTTTCCTACAAACTTTAAAACTTTATTTCATTTTTTCTAAATTGTATTCCATTATGTATTCCCCAAATTCTTTTTTATATTGGTGATGAAAAAATTCTTTGGAATAGACTGTGCAACTGTGACCAAATTCCTTTAAAATATAAAAGTATGGTGTTTTTTTGGTAGTGCTAGATATATATATAGCAATTATAATGATTATAAATTAGTGGTCATGCAATTTTTTTAATTCACAAAAAGATAATTTTCTTGTCAGATCCCGATCAAAATCAGAATTAAAATATTTTATACATTTGTAACTTTAAATTTAAATGACTGCAAAGCCTTGGCAGAGCAATTATTTTATTTTCTCCCAGATTATTGCACCTTTATTGCATCTTTCCAGACGTATCAATAAGTGGGAGAAAAATTGAAAGTGTTATTACAAACTTATTTTTGTATAATTTGATAACCTGATGACAAAAAGTCTGCCAGACAGTCAGTGTTATAAAGATACTAGATATATGACAGTGATTTATTCCTAAGATACAAACAGAATTGAGAATGTAGTAAACCCATTATGCTGATATTATTCAGCAATTCATGTCATGGTTGGCCAAAGCTCTGATAGTGTGTGTGTGTGTGTGTGTGTATGTGGGGGGGGGGGGGTTTACTCACACAGACTTTCTCCTCATAACTTGTGAGTTCACAGACGATGTGCTCATCGTGAGCTGGGCTGATTCCGACCTCAGAGAAGGCTGCAAGTTTCTCAGACACCTGATCCAGCAGAGCCCTCACCTGCAGCAGAAACACCACAGTCAGTGTTCAGGTTCAGAAAAGAGATGGTGTTGACTGCAGTCGAGTACAGAGGATTCTCTGCTCACCTCTTTGTAGTTGTGCTCAAAGTGGCGCAGTTTGAGACACTGCTCCAATTTGGTGTGATGTCGCACCCAGAACTCATCGAAAGCCCTTTCTGTCTCATCCAGCTGAGACAGCAGTCTGACAGAGGAGCGGAGAAAGAGACACAGATGAAGATGGATGGTAAAAAAAGAACAGGCAGCAAACACAGCGGGGGACAGGGAGGGGGGTGAATAAAGAACTAAATGCAGTTCTTTATTACGATGCTGACTGAGGTGCTTGGATATGGAGTGTTTTTGCATGTGCGTGGTATGTACAACTAATGCCTGTTGACAAGAGACTCAGTGCCTGTAGCGTTGCTCAAAATACTGACTGACCACAAAGAACACAGCAACTGAAACTATTATAGTGACTCTATGATGAGAAGAGACAACGATGAACACATCACCTGCCGAGGGGCGAGGTGTTAAAAGAGATGTGATGACGCCATTTTGGTCTGTTGAGAGTTAAAAAGTGTGTTATTAAACGGCGGCAGAGGTGTGCAGCCAAAACGAGACAGTTGCTGTCTGGTTTCTGTATTTTCTATCATGATAATCTTGATTTATTTCTTCCTCTAGAGCTTCATCTTGTTTCTGTCTGGTTTCTAGCAGCCATCCTGCAGCTCTATCAGCTCTGGTAGTTTTCTAACCTTTGTACAGTGGCTAAATTCTCCAGCTCATCCTGGTTCATGTTGTGGTCGGGGTCCCGTGCTACAGGTTCATTGATGCTCTCCAACAGCCTTCTGCCCTGACCCAGAGCCACCAGCAGATCCTCCTACACACACACACAGACGGAGGGAATCATATGCATAAACCAAAGAGATGTACCGTGTGTATAAATACACAGAGAAATAAAGTTCAGTGTGTGTGTATCAGTAGTGTTACCTTCATTTTGTCTTTCTTGTTGGTGTGAGTGCTGAGCAGGACGATTGTGGCCTGGATCTCGTTGGGGAGTTCAGTTTCGGCCAGCTCCGTCCCAAATGACTGCAGGGTCTGTGCCGTTTTCTTTACCGTGAGCGCAAAGCCTTCAATAGCCTGATGTGAACAAGACACAGCAGACGCAGAGTGATGGTGGCATCGTGAGACACAAGTATTTTACCGAGATATTTTAGCAAACTGCTTTAATAGAGGGTTTCATCCTAGCGTAAAGATATATATTTTCTGAATTTAACTTTTTACGTACTATCTTGACGTGAGCTTCTCAAATCGGACCTATTTGATTAATTTATTCTTATCTCTTATATTTCTTGTGCACTTATTTCACTGTATATATTTATTTTGTATGTAAAGCTTCTTGTAATGTCTGTGTGTATTTAGCCCACGTTAACTGTGCAGTGTGGGCTGCTGTAAACTCTACAGTGTACATACAGTGCGGTGAGAGATCCACTTCTCATGGCAGTACTCCTGCGTTCCCCCGAGTTCATTGGTCAGCTGGGAGCGGTCGATGTAGGAGTGCAGCTCAGTTACTGAGCTCAGCATGATCACCTGAGACAGAAACACATGATCACGTACATGTCATTTGATTATAAAAACTGTATATTAACTGTCATTGATTGTACAGTGGGAATTATCAGAATTTTAAAAAACAAGTTTTGTGTTATATTTCCGCAACATTTCCACATGTTCAATCAATCAATAAAATTGTATTTGTATAGCCCATATTCACAAATCACAATTTGTGTCATAGGGCTTAACAAGGTGCAACATTCTCTGTCCTTCCGTGAGTGACTACACACCGGCACCTTCATCTTGAACTCATCCTTGTTGAACTTGAAGAGGATGTCGGACAGCGTGCGCTGCAGGAGGGCAGTGGGCCTCAGAACCAGAACCAGCTGGAGGTTCCCTGGGAAGGAGCCCTGACATGAGCGAGCAGAGAGAGGGTCAGTCATGTGACAAAGCAGAAAGGATCCTTCTCCACCCTGATCCCATTATACATCACACTTCAGCCTATGTTTTATTCTCTCCCTTTGTCTCTCCCTCTGTCTCCCATGTGAAAACTCTCATAGACATTCATGAATGCAAGTACATGGGAGTGTGTGGAGGACAAGAGAATGAGGAGGGTGTGGGGGGTGTGGGGGATGTGGGGCACAATCCTGTGGCAGGGACATTAATCTTCATGTCCTCTAGAACAGCAAGGCAGAAAGAGATGCATGTGTCCAGGAAAATGTCTGCAGGGTTTTATTTACCCAGCGGGCATTGTTGAGATTAAAATTAGCATAGCTCTGATGCATTTGCTTATACAGCAGTATGTGCACAAGGCACAGATTTTACTTTTTACTCAGCATAAAGCAAAATCTCACAAAGCTGAAAGAGTTTGATTTGATGCTTTTTTTAACATTCATATTAATCCTCCTCATATCCATCGCAGTGTGTTTCCACCACACACTCTGCTGAGCCAAAAGAACCAATTAAGAGCCAGTTAAAATGTCATGGTTCACACCCACTGAGAGACGGAGAACTGCTGTGAAAGCAGTTGGAGGATGTTTGAGGGCGGACACTGATCTCTTCTACTGAGAGGATGCTACTATTAATGCAGATTTAATTAGCTAATGACCTAAATGGATGTTTTTGCCTGATTGGAGGTGAGTTGAAGAATGCTGGTCTAAGCAGGAATAAAAATGAAAACATTGTTAATCAAAAAAACACTTACGATCATAACTGTTAATGAAATTAATTAATCAATTCAGTGCTTATCCTGTCTGACCTGCTGGAAGGAGAATACATAATAAAAATAGTCATTCACTATTAAAAACACAGTCTGTGTAACATACAGCTGTTTTGATATCATGGTAATAATAGTTTGCTCCATATAAATGTCTTGTTTAGTCCACAAACCAAAGATATTCACTTTACTGTCATTAGAGGAACAAAGAAACCAGAAAATATTCACATATAAGAAGCAGAAATCAGACCATTTGAACCTTTTTTCATTAGAAATAACATTCAAACCGTTAAATAGATGAAATAGATCAAAATTGGTGGCGGTGAGTTTAGTAGTCGATTACTGATCTAATAATCTGTTCATTGTCGCAGCACTAATCAGGAGACTCAAGAGCTTTCAAACGTTGTATAATTTGTTGAGGTTGTGAAGGATGAGTCCACCGCAGACAAAACAGACGGGTGGATTTATTCAGCCATTTCTGAAGGATAAAACTAAACTTCATGACCACAGATTTGGTCATGCATGGGTTTAGTGGTCAGAGCAGAGAGGTTTTAAAATACTGAGACACAGACAACAACCACACAATAGAATATGTCACTGTATCCTTTAAATGCACCCGATTCAAACATGCTGGTTGGATCTGTGGTCGCCGGCAGTTTTGGTCATGGTCTACTCGTTCTTTGTCAACGGCAGACTGGGAGATGAAAACACACACACACACACACACACACAAAGCCTAAAAGAAGACCCACATAACTGACGGGAGGAGGCATTCTTCAGGGACAGACACTGTAGACTTAATTAGGACCAGTCTATAAACACACTGTGTGTCTGTCATCAGATCAGACTCAGCCAGAGCAGCTGTAAACATTTCCTCAAAACACACTGACCCACATTTACACAATCTCATGTGTACACACGTGTGCTAATACACACACACACACACACACACACACACACACACACACACACACACACACACACACAGTCAAGACAAAGAATCATTCAACAGCAGCAACATTCATTCTCTCTCTGTCATCCACTAATAAATGTTTACACTGACTAAATAAACCTGCTGAGTAAATGCATCACAATGTGTTTTAAATATGATTTAATGCCCATGAACTATTCTCCACAGTAGCAACATGAAAATTCCAGTTTTCATCACGATGTATTTAGCAGCCCGGCTGAATCCCCCGAAACAGGACATTATAGCAGGGATGACTGAACGCCCCCCATTACCAGCCTGTCAGCCTGTTCAAGTCCCCATGTGGGATTAATAAAGCTTTATTTAATTTGAAATGAGTGAGTGGGTCCCCCAGGTCTCTGGAGACCATGGGTGGTGATATTCATCTCTCTTTCACCCTCCTTCACCCCCGCTGAGATATTTCATTTTTCCATTTAGTCCTCTATGTTGTGCAGAGATCTGTCCAAACCAAATCATATCCAATTACTTCAACATTTTTATTCTCTACAAGATTATCGAAAAATGGGAATGTCACAAACATCAATACTCTACGGTGGCAGGGGATAAAAGGCTGCTGCCATTGTTTTAACCCCAAAATATTCTGAGACTATGATGATGATGATTCTCCCACACACACATATTAAGAAGAAAAGACTGGAACACTGACCAGAAGGAAATTAACTGATTACAACTACAACTATATTCCACTTATACAGCAACATAAGTGAATCATTATGGTGCAATGAACCATTATTGGATGTTTGCGCATTCCCATTTTTTGTCCACACTTTGCATCTTGCACATTACTCCGGTTTTTACACATTTGTATTATTACTTTAATTATTATTTCACATTCATTACTATGACCTCCACCGAGGAGGTTATGTTTTCTGCCCCATCCATGTGTTTGTTTGTCAGCAGGATTATGCAAAATTTACTCAAAAACAACCCATTAAATCTTTGGCATGGATCCGGACAAGGGGGCAGATTAGGAAGCTTTAGGCTAAATCAACTCAAATTTACCATGTGAGTTATCCACATTCATTTAGCTGACTCATTATCTAAAATAAATTAGTTTAGGCTTCTTTTTTTGTGAAGTGTTTTCTTTTCATTAGTAAATCAGCTTGAAGAAAAGACGAGTGACATCTCAATGAATGATTGAACAAATAAAATCATCTCCCTCTGTCTTTTGCTGGCATGTGAGTGTTTATTTTCCCCTGCAGCTGTAGACAAACATGCTGAGATGGGGGCTGGTGTTGGCTCTGCCCCTTGCTGGTGACATTAGTGGTGGAGCTGTGAAGGAGAGTTGAGGATGCTCCAACATCTCTCTGTGACCTGACCTAAGGGTCCTGAGGGTGCAGGACCTGAATCCTCCTCAAACCCTGGTTCTCTCATCTCAACAGTTCATTAAAGATCGGTTTCTCTCCCAGACAGAAACAAACAGACAGTCGGCAGACACAAAGACAAACTTACTGCAATACGAAGCAGGGTCCCCTTAACAGCTGCCCATCTGTCTTGCCGGCGATCAATGACCAGGATGAAACCCACGCCTGTCGATAACAAACTGGAACACAAAGAGGCAACATATTTAACACAACTTACACACTCATCTGTTTTACCCACAATGATAGTTCAGGGGTGAGCAGATCTTGATTTGACATCACAGCGAAAGGTAAGCTGAGATCGTTTATAACTGACACTGTCTTACTGCACATAACGTCTTATCACAAATCAAAACTTATCCTTGTTCTCTGTATGCCTGGGTTGGATGGACATTCTTACAGTCAACAAAGAAGTGACACCTCATTTGATTCATTTATAAAGTATTTACTGATGAAACTTTCAAAGTCAAACACATAGTCTGGAGGGCCACAGGGAAAGGTTGAACAGAAGCTGCTGCAAACTCATTCGGATGTAATTTCACAAAGAGATAACACAAAATACAAACAAAAATAAACAAAACATACAGTGATGGAGCCAACTGCTTGTTCACAGCTTGTCGTTTTGTTATGCTGCTCTTTATCTTCTTAGCAGCAGCCCCTTTTTAGGACTGCACCAGCTGCCTGTGAAGCACCTCCGGATTTCTGGGCCCCCCCCAGCCCCCTGTTCTCTCCCTGCTCCCCCCTTCCCCTGCCGTCTCTCTGGTCCCACAAGAGAGGAGTGCTACACACCAATGATGACATGTGGCAGCTTCCCCCATGCTTACCTGGAAACATGATGCACCTACAGCATAGGTGAGCACCAAAAGCCCCGTCCCAATCTTTCTTGCAGAATTATCCCAAAGTATTTGCTTTCATATCTGCTAATTCTGCAGCTACTAAATGCACAAAACAGGGTGACAGCAGATTGAAAGAGTAGTCCATGTGAAATATAAACACAGGATACGAGGAGATCCCGGTGTGTTGTGTTGTCTGAAGGGGAGGGAGACAAATGCCTCAGACAATCACAAGATCCAGCCTCTGAATCCTCCTGTGCAGCATCTGTAATCCATCCAATGAGACAGGGAGCTGCTGGGACACACGCCAATAACAAGGTGGCTGCAAAGTGATGAGCAGCTCTTGTAGCCAATCACAGGATCGTTATAGATGTGGGGCAGGATCAAAAAGGAGGCTCTGAGGTATTAGGAAAATACAGAGTGTTGATCCAGGTCTGCCTCTCTACTTTATCCTCACTCTTCTCATTCTTTTTTCTCTCCTGCCCTTTCCCTCCCCTTTCATCTGTTCCTTTTCTCTTCCTCCATCATCCCCACTTCTCTGCTCTGCGTATAATCATGTAAACAGACTCTCAGAGACACTCGGGCTTTCAAAGCACAAACTGCTTCACATCCCAGCCGCAGAGGAAGAGGAGGGGGATGAGGAGGAGGAGGAGGGGGAAACCAGGACAAGAGCTTTTCTGCCTTCGAGACATTTACGGCTTCTTAGATGAGAGGGTGGTTTATGGTGAACATATAACTACACAGGTTTAAAGAATAACATTAGAGGAACATGGGGAAATGGGCCTTTAATGCTGCTATTACACCACAATCACCCAGATGTATTTCAGCCAAATGCCCTAATTATTTCATTAAAACCATGTCATATTTTATTTATCTGTTCTGCTTCTTGGTTGTGTTGGGACAATGGATGTATACCAGAGCTTCATCTAAACCACATTTAATCTGGTGTTTTCAAAATGTTGCCAATGATGCAGTGTTCTCTATAACTTATGAAACAGCATCTAAGATCAACATTTGATTCAGTACTTACAGTTAAACCACAGCTAAAAGGAACTATTTCTCATTTGTTTTTGCAATCAAAGCTGAATTTGAAATTATAAATACGACCTCGGACACAGTAAACTGAAAATCGTATGCATAACTTCCATATCATCTTGCAAACAGGCAGTTTCACGCATAAACGGCTTAATTTAAATATTCATAAAATTGCCTGGTGATCTTGTGGTTGCACATGCAAGAGCATCCTACTAATAATAACTGTAATGCTCGGGTCAAAGCGTGTGGAGGCAATGTAAGCTGTGAGTTGAGCTGTGAAAAAGCACTGTCTGTAATGGTGATGCAGATGAGGGAAATTTGCTGCTTGAACGCATATCACATAGCAATACACATACACACTGCAACAACCTCCCCCCCCTCCCCCTGAAGCACTTAAGAGCAGAACAAGTGACTGTCTGGATATAAGGGCACTGGTATGTTAAATTAAAAACAGATTAGAAAATTTTAAGAGAAAACTGTATTAAACATCCGGCAAAATATCTTAGTATTAACTCTATATGTTTTGTAGTTTATCTCTGTTATTTCGGTGTAATCCAAAAATAAAAACTACATAAAACTCATTCCATGAACATGTAAGTAGAAGGAAGAACCAAATCTTATGCAACCGGCCCCTTTCTTATAAATAACATAAATACAGATGGCCATCCCTTTTTTGGATTTACTTTCTTTTAACATAACAAATCAACTATACATTAATCAATAGCCGTCATCCTAAAATAAATATTACTCAGCAAGTTCATTCAGTTTCATTATTTTCTCATTATATATTTTTTAATTGAATAATATTTGAGCAACATTTTAAATTGAAAGATTTACACAGTTTCTCCCTATATACAGAAATACACACCTGCTTTAATGTAGTGCATGGATATGGACTTTTAAAATGATACTTCCTTCTATAATCCTCGTCATTTGATATTAACATAAACTTTCATTTCATTTCCATTTCAACTAAATCTTTAGTTTTAAACACATGTGACTTGCTAAACAGTCATACGTTCTCTTACATTGACATTATTTATAAACCTTACTGTTATTTTCTGTGATACATACAAGGGACTAATATGAGTTTTACATGTGTGGCCCCACACCTCTGTGCAATGACCACAATATGGAAGAATAACTGAAGAATACAAAATATAGTGATGCAACATCTAAAGTGTCCTTTGCTTTGTACAGTACTATCCAACCAAACTAGATCCACGCAAGAATGCACATTAAGAAAGGAGAGATAAAAAAAGAAAATAAGGGAAAGAGGTGGGAACATGGTCTGTGCAAGGACACAGCTATAAGCTATAGTTAATACATAATATGACGACAAGCATGTAGGGAATGGCAGAATCAACATTAGGAATCACTTCTGCAATTGATATTGATCCAGAGATATGCATTTGAAACTAGTAGCAGCTGTTCAAGGTCGTAATACATTTGCCCCCTGGTTGTGGACTGTGCCCTGTCAGGGGTACGGGTCCCTCAGGTAGCTCCAGCCATCTGTTTCTGCATCCACAACAGCTTCTGTGGACGACCCTCCTTCAGATCACTGGTGACCTCTAACAGACCGTGGAGGAGGTGAATTTAGAGACGTGGAAATTATACCTGACTGTGAGCTACTTTTCAGCCAGGATTTGGGAAATAAAAATAAAGTCTCATTCCTCAGAAGTTGATATTCTGGTCTCAAGAAAAGCTAAATCCTGATTGAAATAAAAAGTCTGAAATAGGATTAGATAATTTAATAATTATTTTGACGAAAAGAGTAAGCAACGCAAGATCAGCTATACAGACATAAAAAGAGCTTTAAACACTAAAATGTATAAAAACGGGGGCATCTCCAAACTCAGCTCTGCTCAGCTGTCTGTTGCATTATTCACATTCAAAAAGTCTGAATCGCTGCAGTTTCTATTTTTACACACTTTTCCATCATAGGAAGGATGAAGGAAGGGCGTGACAGTCACGAAGAAGGGATAGAACCAAGAAGCAGACAAACTAAATATTAAAGAAAACATACAAATTAACCGTGAGGAAATGAGAGGAAATTGTTTTCCAGGGGATATTCAGAAGAAAAGATGGTCTTATACTTTCTCCCCCTCCCCCGTAGTCTCATGTGGTCTGCCCATGTGTACAAAGACAATCTGCAGCCGACAGATAAAGACCCTGGATTATGACTTGGCCGTATCATTAATGCAGGAATAACAACCCTCTCCTCTTTTTGCAGATATCTGTGATATTATCTGAGAAAATCCTCTGCATCATGATCTTCATGAAGTGAAGCTGTGATTAAGTGTCCACTGCCACCTGCTGGCGGCGTCCAGCACAAAAACATCTTCTCAGATCTCTACCACCTCTGTGTTTCATTTGCTTCTTTGGACTGAAGGAAAACCAAAGAACAAGCAGACTACACACAGAAAAAAGTCCGGCACATTCAAACACACTCAAACTTTATCACAGGACTGCAGAGACAAGAGAGAGGAGACGAGCTGATGGTGACAGGAGGGGAGTGGATGTTGTTAAAAAAAAAAGGAGGACAGGAAATAGCTTGAAGGGAAAATCAGACGGGATGAAAAAGGTAGGAAAGGGAGGTGTGGATAACAGAATGTGTGTTCAATCAGCCAGTGAGGGACTTTACCTGGGAACACTTGTCAGGTAGGTCAGCACGTTGTGAAACACTCTATCCGTGATGTCTCCAAATGCAGGGAATTCTGGGAACACAATGATTGGGCTGCCATGATCTCCTCTACCCCCTAGAAAGAAAATTGAAAACAACAATTTCCACATGAATATACATATATATTATGAATATACTTATATACTATGTTTACATTACATACAGTACATTATGACATTATATATGAGGCAAAGAAACCCCATTTAAAGTTATCATGGTTGGTTTGGCTTCTGTGCTGCTGTTAAGAACATTGTCAATCACTATAAGAAGGAAACTGTATTTCAGTTTGTTACAGTAAATAAAAGAAAAGCACAGAGTATGAATAAAAAGTCACCACAGGGGGGCACTGACAACCACGTGACTGATGAGTTGAGACAGAGCAGATTCTTCATCTTCAAAAAAAAAATTCTGAATCTATGAAAACAAACTATTCTGTCTCATATGCTTACATCAACCAGCAATAATTTAAAATTATTGATTTAATTATTAACATCAATTTGAAATAAGAAACTGACAGATTCTTGATAACAGTTAGATTGTTTTCTCTTTTCTGTCAATTGTTTCCTGTTGGTTGTTTTTACTATAGTTTGCTGTCTTTTCCTCTTTTTCCTCAAATTGATTGCCAATTTTTTTCTCTTTTTTCTTTATGATAACATTGTAAGCTATTATTGAAAAAATAAAATACACTCTTACTTCTACTACTTCTATTGTTACTTAAGCCTAAATTGAAATAAAGGAATTGAAAAAAGGAAGATTCAAGCTCCTCAAGTGTCAACAGTTGATTTAAAATGTTAAAATAAATGAAGTGATTTGTACTAAAATAAATTATATTATTTCCTTATCTTATCTTATCTTATCTTATGTCTCTTTGTTTATCCATCAAGCCCCTGGTTTCAAATCTGAAATCTCTGTCTCTAATTCATAACTAAATTAGCAACAATCTAAGATGTCAATTGGAAATCACCCTTTTTAATTGATTATGAGTAGTTTAACAATTTTAAAAAACGGCGCATCTGCTTCCTCTGGACTGCCCTGGTATACTGTTGGATCAGATTAGATTTGTTGCCTGAAAAAACCCACAAGTACAATTAGATTTTGACCCTGATTGGCTGCTCAGAGACATGTGACATCAACTCTCTCAAACTGAACCCTGCCCACTTATAACCAGAGAAAAACAAAATACAAAACTGTTGCAGAGAAGCTTGTGTTTTCCTCTTGGACCCTGTCACTTGTTCACACACACACACACACAAACACACACACTATGTGGAACAGCTGCTCTGTCAGCGCATGTGACTGGAATATCAATCTGTCGGCCTTTTCTTCTCTCGTCACTATGGCAACAGCAAGTGCATGGTCATGGTTTCACATCTGCTTTGATCTTTGCGAGAAAATGGTTCCTGGCTCTGCAGCAATCACAAGGTCACCTCTGACTGACACAGACTCACACACACATCAGCTTATTTACAGTACTGTAAGGATAGATATGATAATTTAGCAATTCTGCTACAAAAAGCTCAAATATTGTGAAAAGACACTTGTTGGGACCGAAACATGACGTTTCTCATGACCTGGCCATTTAGAGACAGTAAGTGAAATGCAGATCAGGTAACAGTAGCAAAACAACCGCAGGTACTGTATCTGGAAGAGGAAAAGGAGGAAGATGACATTTGAATAGCAAATCGTTTACGGCCAGAAACAAAACTGTTGAGAGGAACTATGCAAATATCAAATAGAAGAGTTAACATAGAAATGACTCCCCAAATGGAAAAGACGTGAGAGATGATTGAGTTACTGAAGAAATAGACTGACAGACAGAGGATGCGTTGAGGCAAAAATGGTGATGAAGAGAGAATAGACACACACGTCCGTATACAGTGTAACACACAGAGAAAGACAGGCCACCTGAGAGGAAGGCGAACTGCTTCTTGAGGTCAGGGGTGATGTCGACAGCGTGGAGAGGGCTGCTGTCCAGCTCCATGATTTCATCTGAAAAACAGAAAAAAATATATATATATTTATTAGACACATCAGAACTGAAGATGAAGCTTCTCAGGTCTGTTAAATGATCACGTTTGTTTAATTTCTGTGTTTACAATATGACACAATAGTTGGCCTATTCGCATGTAAAGGCAATGTAAAATAATCCATTACTGTATGTAGTGTATACAGGCAGATATAAAATAAAAAAAAACCTTTTGAAGATATAAAATCAAATCTAAAGCAGTAGTATTTCCAGTACATTAAGGTTAATGGTGATCACATGAACACTGGAGAACTCACCATGGTAATTTACCTTGGTTGTTCGACCCCACACACTTGTTTTATTAAACTCTCTGTTGGACCCCTGACTAACTTGGCCCTCTCCGGCTCTCTGCCCCCCCATGGACTCCCTTCATAAGGATTTAAAATAATCAGATTTAAGACTTATACTCTCAGTAGGAAATTGAGAATCTGGTCATACCAGGACTCAAACTGGTAATTGGACAACAGACACCCAATGGACGAGGGGGGCAGGAGGGGAGGCTTTAGCAGTCTAGCCAGTAGCTTGTTGACAAGCTGAGTGTACACAATAGTATATCATTACATGTAGAGGGAATTCTTACAGTAATATATTGGGGAAGCAGGTAAATACAATACGATGTAGTATAATTCATTAGAACAAGCAGAAATAGGGATATGTTACAAGTAGAGAGTTGAGCTTACACGGATTAAAATCGGTCTGACTGCTGCTTGTGTTCAGGAATACTAGACATTAAACTTAAATAAACTCCATGCAACATTCAGGGTATGTATCAAGAAACCTTTGAATGAAAACTGGCCACAGTTCAACTTGGAACAGAGAAATCAATACAGTACGACGTACAGTACTTTATTGTTGGAGTTTGATGGTACGGCTTTACTCTTTGCTTCCACGTTCACATAAGCTAAATGTGCATATCTAATTATATATTTAAGAAGGTGAATACAATTTATGATTCATTTCATTGTGCATCAGTATCAAAATGTATTGGGAAGATAACTTTTTTATCCTCCAGCAGTAAATAAAACTCATTCACGTTCATTTTACTGGATTCGTGTCTTGTATCCTCAAACGAAGCAGGCATGTATTTAAAGTTTTGTTGTTTTAAGTCTCCTTGAACTAAACCGTCTGTTAAATGTCGATTTCGTAATGAAAAGTCTGAGGGAAATCAACATAAGCAGGCACACTGCTCTGACAAGCTACTTTCAAAAAGGAAACAATCATTGTCATTTCACGAAGTCCCAGTGAAGAAAATAAAAGCCTCAGTTATGGACCATTTCTAAAGATACCTGCATATTTTATATCTAGTTCCCAAATAAGCCTCTGTACGCATCATGGAAGTGCAGAGACCACATTTTAAGTGAGAGCAGATACAGCTCGGTCATAAAAACATGAAGCTCTGCCCTCTTCAGTTCTCAATTTCATTTCTATTTCTGTATAAAAGCATTTCTTGCTCAAAACACATCCCCAGGGCTGGAGAGCTGCAGGTGTGATAACATCTCTTTTGTGCACAAACTCTCTTATGATACTGTACTTCAGATAAAAAATAAGGCCGCAGCCACATATGAAAAGGAGGAGCCGAAAAGTCAAATTACAGGAGGGAGTTTCTCACAGTCACAGACATTTCCTTCTGTAAATGTATGAAAGTAACAGTAAGAGCAATATTGACTCTTCTTCTTGGTCTGGCTGTTTGCCCTAGTTTCCTCACATAGTCTACAATGAGTCACCGCGACACTGAAACACTGGAAATATTTTCCGCTAATTTGTAAAGCTCATGATAACTATCAATCCAAAAAATGATATTATGCTTCATATAAGTTTAGGGAAAGCACTCATTTTCAACTCACATTTTCATATGATCGATAGATAGGCCCCAGCTATTTCTATCCCCCTAATGTTGAGGAAGGTGGAGCATGACAAATGGGAAAGGTCATAATTACATGTAAATTCAATGGACTTGTGCTCCTTGCTTTAAAGACATTTAGAGATATAATACTGTATGAAGTTCCTCTCTTCCTTTGTTTTACCTGAATGAGGGTTTTTGTACCAGAATAATAAACTCTCGTACTACAAAAACAAAGAAACAATGATATCCAAACAGCTGTACACTGATAAGATATAGATGAATACATATTTTAATCCAGAGAGCTTTCCCCGTATGTCACTGTACCTGTTCTGGGAAACCTGGAAAAGCGGTGCTCAGCCAAAGACACATCTACCTAGTCTGTCCATCACAGAATCTCACATATATTCCTCTGTGTTATGAATGTTGTTCTCCTCTTTTTCCTTTATGTTAGTGGGACTGTATCCGTGTCTTCGTTCACACTGAGCACTCCCTCTGAGTGCAGTTTAAACAAACCCTTAAGACTTGCTGTGGCGCTTTGTTTGAGAAGCAGTATCAGGTGACTTCAGCCTTAAGGTATTACTACTCTGACATTCATTAGCTGCCTCTCTCTCCAACGCAAACACCCTCGTATATCTTGTCTTTGTGGGAACCTGTCTTTCACATAGTGCTTTCCCAGACCACAAACTTTTAACTCTTTAACAGCCGGTTCAGATTGTGGGGTCCAGCAGTATTTTGGTGCCCACAGAGCATATTGGTTAGATATTGGGCTCCGAGTTCCCACTCACGCACAGGTTTGGGCAGCTGTCTTTATTAGGACTTTGCATTGAAGTCTATTCAGTTGGGCGAAACCCTTATCCCTAACCTTAACCAAGACCAATTCATGCCTGACCGTAACCTTAACCAGGAACTCAGAAATGTCCTGAGAAGGTCAGTGTTTATGCTGGAAAAGGTCCCAAAGCGGTGACCAAAACACACACACACACACACTTGTATATGCGTTTTTGTTGGGATCTGTCTTTGACGAAATGCATTCTCTGACCTCAAGACTAAAACTAACAGCTACTACTCTAACAGCTACTACATTTTCATCCCTATGCGGTCACAAAGCTGTCGAATCTACAAGTATAACACTCTTTGATTCAAGTGTGCTGTCTTGGTTTGGCCTCTTCTAAACCTTCTTCCTCAGACCCGCTGGTGCCATGTCAGTTGTGTCAAAACAACATTAATCAAAAGGTTTTACCCAATCAGGAGATTTAAAGGACCGGACCTGTGTTTCTGCATGTGTACGCTTATGCATCACTGTTGTTTCATGAGCATTTCAACACTTCTTTGACAGGAACAAGTGATAGGGCATCAAAAAATGTAAGTGCATCCGTCCCAAACAAATAATTACATTTATATTTGGTGCTACAAGACACTGCAGTTGAAAGCAGGAATACTGTGAAAAATCTTGTTGTTGCCATGTTCTATGACGCTCCACCATTTCAGGAAAGTCAGCCAACAAGTATTTGCGGATGGTGTCGTTGAACTAACCACCCACGCACCCACCCACACTCCCACCTACCCAGTATGGACATCTGAAAAGGGTCGTCTGAATCTGGTGGTCCACTGAATTATTTGCTATTTTCCTGATGTTGTTTAGAGTTTAAGCTTCAATGTTGGATAGAAAACAGGAGGGAAACGTGGTCTGCAATAAACAGACAGGAGCAACACATATTCCTAAACTTCCACTAGGTGGGTTTACATTTAACAACAGCAGTAGATAGTTAATCTACAATGTCCAGGAATACATACACATTCATAGTGTTCAGTAATTTGCACCCATTATACAACAGCAGATAACTAAATAAGCAGTTGCAAACCTGGAATTAACACCTGGTTAACCTGCTGGGATTGAAGGTGCTTTACAATCTCACTTAGTTTCTGTAAATCTGTTTCCTCTCCTCCTCCACTGACAATGCTTCTGTTTATGATACTGCACAAGCTCATCTATTATAAATTAAAAGCCTCCTTGTTGCTGGACAAACATTATCGATTGTGCACACATTCTCATGGACCGTGCCAGTGTTTGCCTTCAGAAAAATGATCTGTCAAACCAGTGTCTTCTATTATTACCTGACCTTCTGTCCACCGTCTCTTCAATTGATTGGATAGCATTTCCATTAGCGTCTGTAGATAACAGATATTAATTAGGGGCAAGTGACCTACTGATATCTACTTCTGTTACATGAGACACAGCTTCCTTCTCTTCTTTTCATTGAAATGAACCTGAAGCAAGGGTGTGAGCACCAGTGGGGCTGCTCAACAGAAGCCAGGCGAGTGGGAATGAGACTGGATTTATGACCACATCTGTGATGCTTGTAACTTAGTAAAGCAGTGGAGCCTGAGGTGTTTGGACACAAAGCTGAAAGCGTCTGGTCACCTGCAGAGCGCTCGCAGGGGCTGACACGCTCCTGGCGGATGCAAGTTCACACAGAAACCTCCAGCAGTTTCCAGTCTGTGACCCTGCCTCACTCAGCCGACCACGCCTTGCCCCCAGCAAGTCCCACACGTATCAAATCAAACACACAACCGAACCCCCACCCAGGCCAGCGAGATGGAAAGAGGCTATTCTGTTACAGAAAAATCCCCCTCCTGAAAGATGTCAGATTTGAGTTTCAGTCGCGTCTCAGTCACTGTATTTTGCTTTTCCCCGATCCCACCTTTCTCATTAGCATTGCACCGACCTCCTTCCAAACAAACAGTCATCGTTCACACAGTATTATCCAACTTAAAGGCCCCTCAGGCCATCTGGAAGAGGGAGAGGAAGAGCCTGTATCAGATGCTACTGTAGCTCCAACAAAAGCACAAGACAGTGAAACCACTCAAGTGTCTTTCCCGTCTATTTCCTTCAATGTTTACTCATCAATGTGAGTATCAGTGACGTCACGATGATCTAATGAGAGTTTGGGGGGGAATGTGTAAGATATCACGTGTATTGTCGATGTTTTACATCCAGACTGGATTATTGTAATTCCTTATTAATTCCTTATTATCAGGCTCCAGCAGTAAGTCGTTAAAGACTCTGCAGCTTGTCCAAAATGCCGCAGCACGTGTCCTGACAAGAACCAAGAAAAGAGACCACATTTCTCCAGTATTAGCTTCGCTACACTGGCTTCCGGTTAAATCTAGAATAGAATTTAAAATTCTCCTCCTCACCTTCAAGGCCCTTAACAATATGGCACCATTATATCTTAAAGAGCTGTTAGTACCTTATCAACCCACTAGAGCACTGCGCTCCCAGAATTCAGGCTTACTTGTCGTCCCTAAAGTCTCTAAAAGTAGAGTAGGAGCCAGAGCTTTCAGCTATCAAGGACCTCTCCTGTGGAATCATCTCCCACTTTCAATTCGGGAGGCAGACACCATCTGTACGTTTAAGAGTAGGCTTAAAACCTTCCTTTTTGATAAAGCTTATAGTTAGAGCTGGTCCAGGCTTGTCCTAGACCTGCTCTTAGTTAGGCTGCTATAGGTTTAGAAGGTCGGGGGACACATGACACACGGAGCTTCTCTTTCCAGCTTCTCCTTCCTCTTCTCAATCTTTATCACATCAAAGTAATTCATATCCCATCAATACATGTTACTGACTTGACTTCTTCCCCGGAGTCCCTTTGCCTTATCGTCCGCAGATCCAGGGCCGCAGCTGTGGCCACATCATGGATTAGGATCTGTGGATCGCGTATCAGAGATCGTAATGGTGGATCCAGTATGGCGGATTCTGCATCGTGCTGGCTGATCGTGATAACAAAGGCAGATCCTTTATCGTGTTGGCATCAGATACTGGTAGTGGACCACGACCGAGGTGGCAGCTGATGATGGATCCTAATGGCGGCAGTGGACAATAACTGTGGACTATAGTGGCATCCGATCTTGATGGTGGATCATGATCTTGCTGGCTGCTGACCATGGACTATGATTGCAGCAGGACTGCTCGATACATAGTATTTCTCCTCAGACACTTGACCATTAATGACATTAATCCACCAATTCACTGACCTTCAGTTATACTTCAAAATGTTTACCCTAATCAATGCTGCTAAAACCTTTATCTTGATGTTCTCCTTTACACTTGACATCCATTGCACTTCTGTCCGTCCTGGGAGAGGGATCCCTCACATGTGGCTCTCTCTGAGGTTTCTACGTTCTTTTTTCCCTGTTAAAAGGGTTTTTAAGTAGTTTTTCCTTACTCTTGTTGAGGGTTAAGGGCAGAGGATGTCACACCATGTTAAAGCCCTATGAGACAAATTGTGATTTGTGAATATGGGCTATACAAATAAAATTTGATTGATTGATTGATTGATTTTATTGTCTCGGAGGTGGTTTAAATGAAACTCAGACTGGTCCCACCCTCTCAAGGTAAATAAGAATCATAAAGCTGATAGAGAATAACAGCTTAACGTACTTTTAGTGTTTATCAAACTAACATTTGCCTGTTTTGTATTACAGCTAGAAAGTCCCTCAGTAGAGTTCACACATTCACCCAAGGC
Organism: Hippoglossus hippoglossus; assembly: GCF_009819705.1. NCBI lineage: Eukaryota > Metazoa > Chordata > Actinopteri > Pleuronectiformes > Pleuronectidae > Hippoglossus > Hippoglossus hippoglossus. The sequence goes on from NC_047171.1 coordinate 17,685,505, forward strand.
CCAATGGTCCCTTAAATTGAATCGGCACACACTCAAAGATAGTTTGCTAAACGTGCCTGATCTAGAACGAGATCTAGAATTATTCACAGGGAAACTGGTGAAAACGTCGTAAAAAAAAAAAAATCACAATGCATTTACTGTAATTCTGCTAATTATAAAATACACACCCCCAACATAAATTCATTCCAACATTCAAACACGCACCACCATACACACCACCAGCTGGATGAGGCGCTAATGTTCTTTAAAAGGCTTAAAGATGGGGATTAGTGTCCACTCACGTTTATGTTTGTGGGTGACAAGTCAAACATTAGTGGGTCACAGTCACACACCTGGACCGCCTGCCTCTAATACAAAGATTAAACTAGAGCAGAAGCCTGAAATCCTGCTTCACTGGGCCAGAAAAGACCAAAACACACATGTAAGGAAAAACATCAAAAACTATGAAGTAAGGAAGTTAGTAGATTGTTAATTCATGTTTAAGAAAGAAACTTCTTCAGCTAGAGTGCTCGTTTCTTCCCCGTCTTTCGATAAGAAATTTTAAATTATTCTAAAACTATAATTCACTCTCGGACAGATCATAGTTGGGAGAGGAACGGAGGAAGCCCAAACAAAGTGGGGGAGGGCAACAAGTAGAAATAAGGGGCTTACATTCATGGTCATGGTGGAGGAGGAGTGACAGAGATAAAGCACTAAATAGCGTTGACAAGAGTCTGTATAATAACATGAAGGAAGGCGAGGGGTGAGAGGGTTCAGATGAAGGTTGAAATACTAAAACAATACCCATGGTAATGGTTGACAATTGTGGTGATCTAACAAACAAATCTAAAAAGGTGGGAGGCTACACAGAAAAAAAAAAATCAATCTACAGAAATGAATGAAATGTTTAAAAGAAATCTAATCTTCTAATCTTCTGTTACATAGAGACTTATTTCCACAGCATTATTTACCCACGGTTCTTTCTGAATATCGCAATGTTCCCAAATAGATCCACAAAGCACAGATGGAGCCAGAGCATCTGCTTCCTTTGTGAGTTTCCTCTTATCGGTGTTGCAGATTTCAACAGGCGAAAAAACAGATATTGCTGAAACTGTACCATTAAATTAAATTCCAGATTTCAATCACGTGAAAGGAACAATTGGCAAATGCAGCATTTTTCACCAAAGGTGGAGACGACAGACAGAAGAGAAGAGAAGTGGCAGCCCCAAACTGTGAATAAGGAAAAACTGCAAACAAATACAGTATGGTGATAGAAAAACAGAGGAATAGTTATCATGTGAGACAGAGAAAAACAGAAGGTAAAACAATAACTTGATTTCTGACACCTACCATGCAGCCATCTGCAGTAGCGTGAAAATCTGTAGTATCTTTCCACCTCCTCCAGAGAAATCCGCACATGACCCCAACTCTCCTCTGCTGACAAACACACACCTAGCGCTCCCTGCGTCTCTTTCACCTCTTCAGTGTGATCACCAGTCCCTCCACTTTTTACTTTTTTTGGCTCTTTTTTTGACTCTGAGTCAGCATCTATCTCTCCTTCCTCTTGAGTTTGACCCCGGACATCTTCTCCTGTGCGTCCCTCTCTTCGCTCCTCATCGTCAATGTGCCCGGTCATCAAAAACCAGGCCAGCTCCTCCGTGTCTGGACATTCATCAGAGCCTGCACTCACCCGTCCCGCTTCACTCAGCTCTGAATCTGCTTCCATGCAAAACCCAGAGTCTAACTCGACCTCCACATCCTCCTCCATCAAGAGGCCTGAATCAGCCACTTCCTCTCCTCCCATCCTGCAGGCTGCCTTTAGTTCACTCCTCGTCCGTAACACTTGTTCCATGCGGTTTCGCAAAAATGTTTCAGAACAAAAATGTTCCTCTCATTCTGACTCAGACTCTCCCTTAGGATGCACATTCAGCCCGTCACTCTCCGGCAGGTGCTCTTCAGCCTGCAGCAAGTCATTCAGTGACTGTGAGGACTTCCCATTGCAACCTCAGGTTACTTTGCCTGTAGACAAAAGCTACAGTGTAAAACTCAGCCCCACCCTCCCTCCTTGCCTGACTACCCTTACCCCTCCCTGAAAGCACAATTACCTGACCCCTCCTGGCTCAATAGCAATGCCTCCAACCTGCTAATGTGTGACTGAGCCCGACTCCGTGATATATCCAGAAAGTCAAAATGTGAAGTTCTTAGTTAGGTCATGCCACTGTATGTCATGTCACAGTGGTTAGGAAGGTGCAGCAGCTCCATGGGCTCATTTACCTACACTAACAAAGCCCAGGCCTCCTCGTCTGCCTTATCTCAGGATATGTGCACCAAAAGTACAAAGCCTCCATTCTCACCAACTCATTCAAACACTGCCTGCATCCCCATGTAACCATTCACTGGCCACATCCATTCAAAGCCTCTATTCTTGTTTAGACCACTCAAAAGACCCCATTCTTACAAACTTACTGAAAGACCTAATTCTAATGAGACCTCTCAAAGACAGACACTGTTTCTTAACAGAATGTGGCAATTTAGATTCCATTTCAATGAGTTGTGCAAAAGATAGATTTCTGTCGAAAGGAGCCAAGAGACACGGCTCTGTGTCCAAATTCAGTCACATAAAGATGTGAAATGGTGCGAAAACGTCCAAGCAAGGCATGTTTGTGTTGAGTTGGTGCATGAGCTTGTAAATGTATGAATGAGAGAGAGAGAGAGAGAGAGAGAGAGAGAGAGAGAGAGAGAGAGAGAGAGAGAGAGAGAGAGAGAGAGAGAGTGTGTGTGTGTGTGTGTGTGTGTGTCAGTGTTTACTCTATGACCAAAGTCATACTTGAGGTTATCAGTGCCATAAACCTTGAGGGATAAAAACTAAAGCGATTACGGTGGAGAACTGCACAACTTAAAGTGATCAAACAAAGGGACAAACTGACACATTAACTCACAGTCTTACTCCATTAGACACACCGATTAAGAGTGTGAGAAAAACATGAACTTTGCTTTAATTCAATCATGTATACATCAGGAACTCTATATCACACAATGACAGAAAGTTCATGTTTTTCAGTATTATGGCAAGAGATTGCCTCAACATTTTGCAAATTTGTTTTGCAAATTTTCAAATTTGTTCTCCTAAGTTTGGGATTGCTCATGACTCCTACACTGTAGTTATAATCACTCAGAGCTCTACTGACAACAGCAACATGATCTCTCACTGGTTTCCAAACTGCCAACGTTGTCAAATGTGTTTTTTTCAAATTAATTATTAATAAGTCCTCAAGTCAAGCCACTTTATATAGGGTCATATGTTTGTCACTATGAAACATGAGGAACATACTACACCCTCCGTGTTTAGATTCTCGGTTCAGTAAGGAAAAGCACAATCTGTAAAAGGGAGGAAAAGGAAGAGGTTCATCTCCACAGACTTCAGAGGACAGAAGCAGGAGTAGTAGCTTTGCATCGTATCATTTGATTTCGAAAAACAAGACATGTTGATTTGCTTTAGATTGTTTCAACTTGTTCTGATATACAGATCATTTTAAGACCCGGTAAGTGGAAGTTTTCTGTGTGCAACCTACAAATTAAACAAACACATAATATCATATAATCCAAATTTAACACATAAGAAGGTCCCTATTATCACAGATTTACATGTGGAATCAATGCTTTGTGGCCTCCGGGGCTAAAACCAAACGACTGAAGAGTGAACAACATGATTCCACTCTGGTCGGAACTCTCTGTACCACTAATGACATTAACAGAGCTGGAGAGGAAAGGAAAAGAGAACTCTCCCTGAAACTACACGGCTTAAGGTACAACCATCAGACAAGGACAGCATTCCTATAGGTGCATGAAAGCCAGAACACACACATGTATATAGGCAGAAAAACACATGTGCACAATGTATACACTCGATCCATGAGAGCCAGGTATAGAAAGAGCTCGGATCATACAGTATCAAATACACAAGAACAGAATAAACATTAATAACAGAGGATGACCTCAGTGATGAATAAAGCTGCCTCACAAAACCCCCCCAAAAATGCTATGGACATTTAATGAACTTGCAAGGTTATCTCACTGCGCATTATGTTGTAGGTTACATATGCACAAATTCACACGCAGACACAGAGTCAGCTTGTCCTACAATAGAACAAAATAATCAGGAGATGGTATGACCCCCCCCCACTAATCCCCAAACATCAAAACTCACCATTAACTACCTCATAACCACATAATTGTGAAGTTTTATGAAAAAAGTCTAAATGGTTTTCAGGTTCTGCTCCAGAAACAAAAAGAATAGACAGACGGATGAATGTAGGGACGGACATACTGATCACCATACCTCCTCCCCCACATTAAATGCGCAGGATAAAAATACACAAGTAGCCTACTCATAAAGACAAATAAAACATCCATACGTCTCCTGACTCACGTGGCTTCAGTGGGACCATCTGCATCCCGCTATCCCATTGAGAAGCTCTCCTCTTGGCTTTCCTCCCCATGCTTTTTTTCCTTGTGTGTTAGTGTTGAGTCCTTTCCTATGCAGTGGCCAAATCAAGGTCTCCGAGTGGCAACAATCTGCCTGTGAGGACATCAACTTGCAAACTCAGCAGCTTTAATCAGCAGTTCCCACTCCTTTGCACCAGCTTGTCTGCTGGTAAGTTGCTGCGTCCACCAATCTCTGCATTTGCTGAAAAATCGGTTACTGCGACAGCAAAAAATGCGAAGGCAGCCGCTGGGATGAGCATGTTGGAAACTGGGGAGGTTGTTTAAGCTGCGCAGCCACGCACTTGCACACACAGTCACAAACTGTTATACACACAAAGAAAGACACAGAAACAGCCAAGTGGGGAGAAAGGGAAGCCCACAGGAAACAGTGTGTCAAGCTCTGGGCATGGTGCCCTGCAGAACTCTGTTCAGAGCATCAGTCAGGAATATAATACACACACACACACACACTCAGATGTAAGCTAATGCACATAGACATGTAATCTCATAGGCAACTTTCCAATGCTGGAAAAAAGTTGCAAAAAGTGCACCCATTCACTCTCTCACACGATGCAATCTCCTCTTACCATCCCAGTAGCTCCAGGAGTTCTTCCTGCTGGCAGGGCTAAAAGGAAAAGAAGTGCCCAGTCCAGAGATGTCCAAGTTCTGGATAAGATGACTGAGCCGGTTCATGAGCCAGTGCGACGCCTCACCACCCTCCCGCAGAAACTCATGCAGAGACATGAGAGCTGGCTGCTGGTCTCACACACTCAAACAGACTCTGTCATCCAGAGAGACCTGCACCTGCACCTGCAAAGCTCTGCTGCACACTCTAATAAACTCCAAAATGCAGTTCCCAAATGCAGGCATGGGAAGGATCCTTTCTTTGTTGCAATGTTCCAGGGCACTCAGGATCAAGTCGACAAGCTCTCACATGCATCCTGTGAGGAGTTGTCTGCATCGGCTAGATATAAGACAAGCCCAGGGTCCTCTGCAGAGCCACATTGGGGACTTCAGGAAACAGCACAGTGCAATGTGGGTAGAACCAGAAAGAGCTGAGTCACTGTCTGCAGAACCTCTGAAGCAAACACTGTTAACACTGGAGGTGAGATGCAGCTCTGCAGCTCAGACAGTGCAACTATTAACAACTCAGAGCAGCGCAGGTTTCCAAGGAAGGATGAGAGGGGAGGAGGGGAGGAGGGTAGTGGGGAGCAGGAGCAGAGGGCAGCCGGTGGAGCACAAATCCCCTTCTGCTGCTCAGGCTAATTATATTCCCCTACTCCTTCACTAATCTGCCTTTTCTTTCCCTCCTTCCATCAGCCCAGATTATTTCCTGCATTTCTTCCTGATGATGCAAAACGAATAAAAAACACTGCATAGGTAGAAATTGCAATTTATTAGTAATAAATTGTCCCGAGGTGGACGAACAAACTGAGGTTCACCTTTGATGGGAGGGGAGAGGAGAGGACGTGGTTTCCGACAGGCTTCTTGAACAAGGGTGTGTGTGTGTGTGTTTGTGTATTAAAAGCTGGCAAGGAAAAGGCCGCTTGCCGTTTATAGGCTTAGAGTAGGAATGAGAGCGGAGCTGCACTCTCACACATACTGATGAGACCTGCATGGGACGAGACACAAAACATCAGCTTCCTATTGAACGACAATTACCCCCCCCTCGCCATCCGTCTGTCACCCCTCTATGTTTTTTCCCCAGTCTCCCTCTTAATAAGGTCATCTTTCCTTTACAGTATTCACCCCAGCTTGTTACCCCCTCTCAGTCTTTGCACCCGCACCGTCTTCACATTTAAGTGTCTGCATATTGGACACAAACAGACACATGCACACATTGCTCAAACGCCGGTCCTCTTCTCCCCACAAGTTACCATTAAGGCTCATACATAATGCATTAATAATTGTGGCTGAGGCTACTGAAATACACAAAGGACTTCAAATACATAAAACAAGAGTCTACAAGCAAGTGGCTCTGTGAGCCTGTAAATTGGACCGACAGTACTTGGAGCTAAATGTTATTATCAGCTCACAATGACAATTCAGTCTGGGATCTGGGATATTATGTTTCATCTAAAGTTGGAGTTTCACCCTGAGAGTCTTGATCAAAGTGAATCCAGACAGACAGATGGAGCCATGCAAAGAGCCATTACATTAGCATTACTAAAAATTTGCATTAGTAAAAATTTCCGGACATTCCTTGTATTGTTTCTATTGACAAACACTGAAAGCACATAAAAGCATACAGTAGATAAGAGTCTGCAGCAAAATTACAGGTGGCATTTAACATAAAGCTCACAAATTCCTCTACAGGCATTGTAACAATGAATTGTGACTAGCCTGGCTTTGTCGACTTGTGTCTCTCTGACTGTAGCTGCCTAGCTGGAGACTAATGGTGAGCTGCTGGATCCATCTGGCTGTGCACCTGGTCTGCCTGCAGGGTGAACAGCACAGCTCACCTAGTGCAGCTGAATGAACCTCTGACCTCAAACTATAAAGGCACCTGACACGTTAACAATACAGTCTCACATATGATCTGGTCATCTGATAATCAAGCTTCCTTTGTGGGCTTTCCATCCAACCAATATGAATAAGGATCATTTGATCAATAAAGACTGCTGCGCTGCAATCGTATAATCATTGACAGTTGTGTCTGTGACAGAGGACATAGCATTAACTTCTATTCATTTCTTGGCAACTTATTTCTTAACCTTCATCAGTATTTGTTTAACCCCTTACCCTTACCTTAAAACATGTCTTTACCATCAGAAGTAATGTTTTACATATAGTACAACACAGTGTGGTCCACAATAGTCAAAGCAGCTGTAAACCTCTCAACCACAACATATTTGAATATTACTACATGATAAGGAGGATCACCAGCTGCAGATGAACACATTGCTGTGGGAAAGTTGAGACCTGTGACGCACTGAGCTTGATGTGTCCCTTTAAATCAACTGGAAGTAGGTCAAAGTGAGTGGAGGAGAGGAAAAGTCGTCTGTGATTGGAGCTGCAAGTAACAGTTACTTTCAAATCTGACTAGTCTCCTGTGGTTTTTCATTTTCAATTAACTGGTTAATCATCCCCCTATAGAATAAAAGGCCAATCAGAGGTCAGTAGAACTTAATGTCCATCATTTTTCATGTTATGGCTAATGATATCATATGTATATGATCAGTCATGCTAATGGCGTGACTATGGAGGGCAGTGTCACCTAGTAGGTCACACCTCAGCCTCTGTTGGATGGATTGCCATGGAATTCTGTCCAGACATTAAAGGTTCCCAGGTGATGTATCCCACTGACTGTAGCAATCTTTTCACTTTTCCTCTACAATAAAAGGTGGAAATTTCACTGCTATCAAATTTGGTAAATACATTCATGTTCCCCTCTGGATGAAGTGTAATAACTTTAGTAATCCATTAAGTGTTCATTTAGGTTTGATAACAAGATCTTATGATGTATCATGTTCAGAATTCTTAGTCCCTAATATCAATCCCAAAAATCCATATCGGTCAGGTTCTCTTTTAGCATGTTCCCATGGATGTTAGCATACCAACATGCTAAACTAGCATATAGTAAATATTTTGATTGTTGGTCTTGTTTCTATCCGACCTTCTGTCATAAACCTCAGTTTGTTTTTTACTTACAGTTAAATGAAATGCAAAAATGTATCCATCACCAGAATTATTTTGGGTTTAAGCTAAATTGTGCTATGTAGCACTCCCCCGTGTTGACTGGATGATCAGGATGAAAGGACAGGATCAAAGCATTTACAGATGATTTGTATGACTCTGAGGATAATGCATGTGCTCTCATGTTACGAGCACAGCTCAGACAATCACACAAGATGTGTCTGTGACTGTCTCTCAGGGGAGTTGGAAAAAAAAACCTGGGGTTCTCCGTTTTCTGCATTTTAACTTCAACACAGTCGAAGGAAAAGGAGTAATTCAACAGATTAGACAATGCTAAATCCTTTTCATCCTCACTTGACTTTCTTTCCCTGAATCTCTCTTTTCCTCACACTCTCTTCCTATCTGCTGTCTTCTGTGATCAGCCTTAGACTCTCATCTCTGAGCCAATTACAGCTCTCATCCCCCTGCCACGGCAAATTCCTGTCACACTGCCTTACAAACAGAAAGCTGACCAGGACTGCAAACGTTCAGTGCACCAGCTCACACTGAAATGTCTGCGCATGTAAAGCTATGACTGTTGTTTTATCGCTCCATTTTTGTAGTGGAGCTAAGAGGCAAGTAAATCACCTTCAGATCTGTAGTCTGAGCATTTTCATTCTGCTAGCCTGGGTAAAGCCATGTCCCCCTCCTTCCTCATGCCCACCCACTCACTCCTGTCATTCTTCTACCAACTGAGAAGGAAAGAATTGAACAAGAACCCACCATGTTGTATTAATGATGCAAATCTTACGTCTCCTGAAAATCAAATGAAATGGAAAGTGTGGTGCACAATAAATATATTAACTAAGAACTATTCCTTCTCATTCCACATACCATACATATTGTTGCAGTGCATGCACACAGTTGTGAGAAATACAGCTAGAAAGAGTCACTAAATGAGCAGCCATGGCTTCTCCAAACGAAGTAAGCAGGCAATGAGTGGATTACAGATCAAAAGAGAAGAGAAGCAGACATTGGTAGTGACACATGCAGCAGCGACGTCAGGTCATCACATCTACAGCCTAGAGTCATCTAAAGAAAAACTAAGGTTCAGAAATAGAATTAGGTGGAATTAAAAGCCTGAAACGTTTTTCCTGCTGCAGCTCTTCTAGTGTGTATGAAAGGACATCGACGTAGACATTGGACCTCCCTAAAACACAAAAAGTGGCGTGACTACTGATGCTTCTTTCTCTTATGGGATCAAATGATATGGGTCGATATCACATTTCCCATTGTAAGAACAAGCAGGTCTCGTCACAGAAACACTGGCCTGAGGCAGAAACACCCAGAACAGCAGCACATTAAACATCGTGTGATTTCCTGCAAAAACAAAGCTTCATATCTTATTGAGATAATGATTCTATGGGGGGGGTTGCATCAAGAATCCGCTGTTCTGTGTTGTGTGTGTTTGTCACCCACCTATGCTTTGAGTGACGGTCCTCAGTCTCTCCAGCAGCTCCCCCAGGGCCATCTCCTCCGTGTTCATCCACAGGATCATCCTCCAGAGGGACAGTGGAAGACCAGCTGCCCAGCCGATAGACACTTTAACGGGAAGAAGAGACAGCTTGCCTGTTTTTACCGGAGCTTCAGAGAGTGAATGATGGTGGAAGAGGATGGGAGATGGGGACCGTCGTGGTGACAAGCCCAGCTCAGCAGAAGGAAAGAGGGAGAGGCAGCAGGGGGAACTAGCCCAGGATGTGAGAGCCTGGCTGCGGTCTTGTTTGACACTCGGATGCCGGAGGAGAGAGATTCAAGAAGAAGGGGGTGTGTGCAGCTTGGGATGCTTGTGGCAAATGGATGCGCTCGAGGATGGAGAGGATGCGGCAGAGACGCATGAGTGAGTGATGCTGAGGCCGCTACGGCTGCGACAGCTCAGCTGCAGAGTCGAGTCCTCCACAGAGAGATGCAGAACGCAGGATGCCAGCAATAGAGACGGTAGCTTCATTCGCACAAGCATGCTTCGGCTTCAGCACTCATGATGGGGCAAACCTGTACGAACCTGGCAGACAGAGAGGGGGAGGGGAAATGAAGGTCAGGGTGCAGTGCACCACAAACAGCTGATACATCAGCGACACCTAGAGTTGAGGAAATGCATAACAGCTGTGTCATGAAACAAGCAGTGCAACTACTGTTCATCATTGGTTATGGTGCATTGCCACCCTGTGATCACACATGGTTATGACAAAAAGTGGCTGTAGTTCTTTATAAATGAGAATATTTCTGTTTCATTTCTCCTACACTGCAATTCATAGGTCTTGAAGAATGTTGAATGAATGTTTATTCCCCTTTGGTAACCTCTACTAGTTTTAGGGTTTGTGAAATGATTTGAAATGAGTAAAGATTATCTACAAATAATCAGCAGGTCAAGCATTTTGATAAATCCCTACAAGATTATCATTATTTACACACACACACACACACACACACACACACACACACACACACACACACACACACACACACACACACACACCAAAGAACCATTAGTATAGGTGGAACAAGAACAGTTGTAAGACTGTAGAAAAAATACAGGGCACAGTATGTCCCGACTTTTAGTGAGTGACGTGAGTCTTGCTTGAAAAATGCTGGATCCAGAAATATACAGTTGTTATAAGATGTAAAATAAAACATAAAGCTATTTAACATCATGCTTTGGATGTTTGCAACTCTCTTGTATATATCCGAGTGTAAACTTTTCTGTCTTGTGTGTGTGTGTGTGTGTGTATAGATAGTATTAATTCTATATTTAGCCTATATTATCTTTACACTCTGTGGACTATAGTCAGGTTGCTTACAATCAGGTCGTCAGAAAAGACAAACAAGTTCATGAAGCAGGAACATGTAGCTCGAGCACAACATGCCTTTTTTCGCCGCTAACATTCAGACTTTTCTTTGCAGAACAACACTAATAACAACGGTTCAGTTCTATCTACGTGCACCAATGATCCATGACAGTGCAACACTGAGTCACCTCACATCAAACCAGGACCATATATCTTTAAAAGGCTCATTGAATTGAGAGGGAACTTCACCTATTTTATAATCCGTCTGTTCACAGGGTTTAGTGTGTTCTCAATTCAAGTCAGTTCAAGATGAAGATTATTTATATAGGTTATTTAAAACAACTAGCGCTCAACAGGCTTAAATAAGAAAAAAACAAATATTTTTAACTTTACATAAAAACATAGAATAAATAGAAAATAGAAAAAAGCAAGTGTTAATCATAGATTTTAGGAGTTATGCTAACCTTGCACTTCCCCGCCCTCCTGTGCTTTAATCATTTTTTTATCACTTTCTTTCTTTTCTGTTTTTATGCATTTTTTATTTCCTTTTCTTTTAAATGTCATTTAACATGTTCACTTAAATGAATTACATTTTAACATGTTTTAATTTTGATTTATATCTTGTATGAAAGGTGCTACACAAATAAAATGTATTATTATTATTATTATTTTGAGGGTTAAAATATGTTACTGAGCCCTTAAAGTCCTCACAGGTTACATGTTTTATCTTTGTGAACAAGTTGAAAAATTGTTCTCACAATATTTATCATTCTTCTGCATGATAAACATAAAGCAATATATTGTCATGTGTGGCATCAGTAACAAATAAACAAATTGGCTCACATTATTTATGCATCTTCTAAAGTTAATAAAGAATCTGAGGGCTTTATCAGGATCCTATTCATAGAAAACTATTTACAGGATAACAAACCAAGTCATACAAATAAATGTAAACAATTTAAGGGAGCCCTTAAGTCCTGAAAGGTGACATTTCTATATCTTGTGTGCACAAGTAATATAAATGATAAAAATGTTCACTTTATTAACTTTCGAGACTTCATGTTAAAAAAATGTTGTGGGTCCAGACGGACTCAAATGAAGTCTGGAAATAAAAGGAACACGTTGAAATGTGGAGTTAGAAAGAAGTGAACTCACCAGACCTCCATGGTTCCCTGCTCTTCTGACGTTAGCCATGTTAGCCATGTTAGCTTTGTCTAAAAAGCTACAAATCGACCTTTTTTAAAAACATTTCCTTTGTGAGTCTGGCAGCGTGATGCTAAATATGAAGGAACTTTCTTACGTTGATTTAAAACAACCAGGTAGAAGAAGACTAGTGTTTGTACGAGGGAACAGAGAAGTGGAAACTAACGTGGCGCAGCAGCCGAACACTGAAAACTGATGCGCGTCTATCCGTGGTCTTACGGTACAGGTGATTGGAGAGAAATAAAAAGGTCACTTATTATGGACGATTTATTTACTGTACACACGAGACATTAACAAGTATAATGACAGTGAGTGTGTATGCTTTTTAAAAAAGACAAGCTTTTGAAAACTTTAAGGGAATATTGGCAAATCTTTCATTACATCACATAACTTGCTCAAATTAAATATTATTTTTAAATCCTTAAGAGGTGACAAAGATATTTCCCCTCACACTTGTTAATGATGACTCTAACTGTCAGTATGTCAAGTTTCAGAAGATTTTACTGTAGAATTTCTGAGAGAATTAAAGGAAGGCCGGCTCCATTTTCCTATTAAATATAATGAGGTGACAAAGACTTTCTTCTTCTTAAATTCAATCGAGTCACACCAAATTACACACAGTCATAGATTTCAGTTCCCTAAATACATGTGATTTATTTAATCAAGACACATTAATCACTTCCTGGGAAATTGGTGAAAATGTAAAAACTAAAACGCCTTATCTTGCAATGTTTAAGAAAGTAATAAAATTTGTCCTTTGTCCGGACACATGCCAAAATTTAACAAGTTCTTTCTTGGACCAAGTTCCATCCTTGCACCAAGTTTTGTGGAAATCCGTAGAGTAGTTTTTGCATAATACTGGTCACAAACAAACAAGAATGGCACTCAGTAGAGCATATACCTCCATCAAGGCCCAACAGTCCCCTTATATTCAATCAAGCTGCACAAAATTTCACACACTCATAGATATATAGAGTTTTTTTTTATCAATATTCATGAATTATTCACTGGGAAACTGGGAAAATGTCAAAAAACCTGAAATGTTAAAGACAGTGATGAAAAATGTGTCCTTTGTCCGGATCTATGCCGAAATCAAATGGGTTCTTTCTTGGCCCACGTGTCATACTTACACCAAGTGTAAGGGAAGTCCGTTCAGTAGTTTTTGCGTAATCTTGCTCATAAACAAAAACAAAAAAAATTCAAAAAATTCGTTTTTATATACCACAGAATCAGAGGACAAGAGTTTTCTCTCTGTCTTTATTACAAGCAGAATGACAATACAGTGCTTTGCCCTCATTTGCTACAGACAGGCTGGCAAAAAAGTCAACAAGTGAACTTTTAAAATCTGTATCCCCGGCCCCCCCCACCCACCCGCACAAAAAAAGTAATATCTCAAAACCTGTTTAGTAATACAAACAGTGCTGTACTGAGGGTATGATATGAGGCGTGCTGCTCGGAGCACCGAAGTCGACGTTTCAGACCTTTGCCAAGCTCAGGAGTTACGGGACGAGCACCTGCTCTTGTGCTGATGGACTTAGAAAAGCAGTTTGACATTCTGATCAGCAGTTAGAAGGCTGGTGTGATAAACCCATTCAGAGACAGAGGCCGACACCCACCCGCAGTTCATTCCTTGTCAAGTTATTTGGTCACTTTTTTCTATCTCTCTCTCTCACCGACTACAATCTTCTTAGAAAAATAACTTGTGAGGAATAATATAAACCCCAGTCGAACGACAGTAGACCTTGTTTTCAGGGGGAAACGGATCTCTTCTAGAACAAAGTGCAGTGTGTAGACCTATTGGTAAATCTCTAATGAATCGTATACGTATGCTCTCATTTTGGTTACAAACTTAAACACACATTCTAATGGAGTTAAAATATAGCTCTTCTCTCTGGGATACAAAAGTAGCAAAAGAAAGTTCCACAATGGACAACACAAAAATGAAAAGAAATAGTGAAAAAACTGAGCTGCGGAGGATCTACCAAAAAAAAAAAACTGTGTGAAGAATGACTACAAAGAATTCCCCATCACGTCATTAAAGTACAGTGACACTGCATAACAAGTACAAAGGCCTTTCCTTGAAAACAACTGAGGTCAGGATGTTGAGCCGCAGCGGGTCAAAAAATCACTCGCGGAGGTTTGAGTGAGAAAAACTCCAGACCCCTCCGGCCGGGCTGATAAATCATCAAAAATACAGAATCTATACATGTTGGCAGATGTGTGATGTGTATGAAAATAAACTGTATAAACAACATACAAAAATGCTTCGGAATCTGACATTCAAGACTTCCCGAGTCCGGTCACTCGCGATGCAACGACGACAGATATGCTTTGGACAAAAGAGGACTTCAGATGTTAGAAATGCAGAAAGGAGGTTCATCCATAATGAGCTACAATCATCTGCTGGAGGACATGATGGACAAATCAGTTCCAACATTCGCACTGATTTGATTGTGGCATCGCTGATTCAAGTCTCCAACATGACAACAGACTATATTTACACCCCTTCTCTCTAGAATACACGTATATCAAAAGATTTTTTAAGTTACATCCATACATAAACAGTGACTGCCATCATCAATAATTTTAGAACAATACAGAAAAATACTCATGGACTAATGCAACACGGGGAAACAAAAAAACCTTCATATCATAATTTGACTACAGGACATTCTTACGTTAAGTTTGCATAACACCCAGCATGGCAGCAAACGCACGAGCACAATGCAACAGTGAGGAGGGGCAAGACATCATAAATAAAACCAAACGACTGCTGCTGTTACCCAACATGGCCACGTGGGCGCGCAAGTGGGTACAGTGTGCTCCTTTTTTATAGATGAATTGATGCAGTTTGAGATGAGCGATGATGTCTTGGACGAAGGAGGACAAGGGGCTGGCATGCAGCAGAGATCCGACATGCGACAGCGGCAGACAAGAAGGGAAACTAAGCGTGACGCTGTCGTGAGGGTAAAAGAAAGGAAGGAAGAGGAATAGGCGCAGTGTACCAGACATATATGCCCTCTAGACCTCCTTGCTCTCTCCAGACATGCTTACAATGACCTAGAAATATAATCCATTGAAAATCTATGAATTAAGGCAGGGCGGCTAGAATACTGCACATCCCTCTTCAGATTTCACCCATTTCTCTCCTCCAGCTGATGTGTGTGGGTGTGTGTAAGGCTTAGTAATATAATACACCACTTTTGCTTCTACTTTTTTCTTTTTAAAACACATTTCTCCTTTGGCTCCTAGCCTGCTGCAGTGTGGTTACCTGTAAGGCAAAGGTGTGTCACATACAAACGTACAAGAACAGGCAGATTCATGCATACACTCACGCACATGCACACTCACGCACACCTAAAGGGCTGAGCCTGACGGCTTCCCCCTTGACTTGGCCAGACCACGTAACTGTACATAAATGTTGTCAAATGCAAAAAAAAAAAAAGGACACAAAAGTGGAGGAACTGAAAATGAGGACGAGGAGTAAAAATGGGTCCGACTGCTGACATGCGGAAACAGGACAGTAACATAGTGCAAGAAACGATGCACATTCGCACATGGGTCCCCTTATGTTCTTAGACCTATTCAAGTAAGAGTTTGAGCAGGAACTTTGATGAGACTAAGACAGGGACACGGAAATGAAAAGGATGAGGATGGGGAGTCAGGAAGAGAATATCTAAAGGGTTGTTCACTCAGGTGTATCCCCGTAAATGCACATGGTGAACTCAGCATGGAGCGTCCATGCTTCTGATGCACATGAACATGTTCTCTAAATCCGTGATCCTTGAAGAGCAGATCTTGATTGCATGTACTACACGCTGCATGTTTTAGCCCACAAGATTCTGACTTCGGAGTTTGCATTCCTGTTCACACTGAGGTCTCGGGCCCTGGAGCGCAGTAGGCAAATCCAGCCCCTGAGAGACGTAGCATGTAAGGGCTGAGGGAGCACAAGTCTGCCCGGCCCCCTTCTCCCAAGTGGGCCAGTAGTTTCTGGGGCAGGGGATCGGATGTGCGCAGCGACAGCGTCTCCGCAGCACCGAGGTGGAGGTGAGAGGAGTCCGTGCTCGTGCCTTTGTAGGATCGACGGGAGGAGTGTGGAGTCGACTCGGCCACGCCGCCCTGCGAAAGCCTCTCGTGACCCTACAGAGAAAGAGGGAGGGAGGATGTGTGATCACGTGACGATTCGATACAGAGAAAATGAAATAAAAACAAGAGGAGAAACAAGCAGATCACATCAAAGGTATTGTCAGTGAGGAAAGGTGAGAGACGGCTTGATGCATGAGTTTGAAAAAGAGTAATGATCAGAAGGTAGAGGTTTGTTTTATTCATCCAGATGTTTCGTTTGATGATTAATGAACACATGCAATGGATCAAATTAGATAACTACTCCATTAAGAATTACGGATTATTTAGAAACCCTCTGAAAATTCCCATCATGATTGACATGTTAGATTAAGCATGCTTGAGAGCCAAACACAAAATCTGCACTCGCAATTTCACCGTCCAACACTAGATGTCATCAGTGTTCCTTGCACAAAGTTACTCTTTCCAGATAAAACAGTATAAAGGTTTGCTGACATCATTAATACCAACCAAACCAACAAATATCCATCCATCCTAGTTGCTTATCCTTTGAGGGTCTCAGGGGGGGTGGAGCCAATCCCAGCTAGCATTGGGCGAGAGGCGGGTCTATCCCAGAAAGGCCGCCGGTGTATGGCCACATACATTACATTCAGAGAAAAACAACCGTTCACACTCACATTCACTCCTACGGTCAATTTAGAGTCTCCAATTCATCTAACCCCAATCTGCATGTCTTTGGACTCTGGGAGGAAGGTGAACACAACAGAGCAAACAACCTCTGGTATTCAAACCAGGAAACTCCTGAGGGGACCGGGCAAACCACTGCACCACTGTACCACCCTATTGAGCTGCATCGTGGATAAATATACTGAATAGGTTTATCTGCCACATCACGTAACTTACAAGGAGTATTGCTTATTAGGTCAATCATCTCCTCTGATCCACAACCTTTACTAATGGACCCTCAACTTTTACTTTCACATCGATCCTAAGGACCAACAATCCTAGAACTTGTTGGCGAGCACATAAGTGGATTCTATGTAACCCGGGTTAAATAAAGAGAAGGATAACATTTCTCCTGTAGCTGCTACACAGACCAAGTTAATTCCCATCCCACATGCGGTGAGAAGCAGAGCACACTTTGAAACCAGCACAGCAGGTTTAATTGGATATTGTGATTCCTGAAAGTAGGATTGACGAAAGGAAACGTCTCGTGCAGCAACACTTTCCTGTACCCAGCCAAACACCCCCCTCGAAGCCTGAGCCATAGCACGACAGCATGCCCCACACAATGCACAGCAGCAGCAGGAAGCATCGCGGTGGCAGCATTAAGAGCCGACTCCCCACTGTCAATGCCCTCTGTGGGGCTGTTACCATGGTGACCATAGCCCACCTAGAGGGGGTGGGGGGGACTCTAGGGTTTGTCGAGCGAGATGCTGTGTGACATCATGGAGTCATAGGTCCTAGCAGCTTTGTCTCCACTGTCTCCCTCACGGGTCCTATTAGGGCGGAGCGATTCCTGCTCACTGGCGCCCCCTGGAGCAGCAGGGCCAGGAGCCACACAACCCTTCAGGGCTGTTCTTACCTTCTGTGGATGATGTTAAAGGAAAGGAGGTGATAATGGAATCGACTCAGAGCCTGTGTCTTGTACCTGGTAACATTCAACCACCTGAATCTGAGTCAAATCCTCACCTGCCGTCAGAACGCAGCAGGAAATGTATTTTGAATGTAGGAAACTATGATCCCCTAAAAAACTGACTGCAGAACAATCCACAGCGATCAACCGCTGCAGTTTCCAGGAGTCTTACTAAGCTTGTGGACTTTAACACAACGTCCTGGTTGTTTGAATTAAACCAATTATCTGTAGCAAACTTTGCGTCTGAGCTTTGTCATTCTCTTACTTTAAATTTGACATTGACAAGGAGTGCAATGAAGACACAGTCACTCTATGTTTAAGTTAGTCATTGAATGTAACTTCATATTAGTCATCAGTCTGCCTTCACTGGTGCACAGGTATATTTAGCACAGAGTAATTGTGGTCTGATCCCACAAGACAAATGTCTACAAGATAACCATGATGATGAATTAAATATAGATTATAAATAAAATACGAAATGTCCCAAAATGTTGTTTTTATAAGTTACATTATATTCAGTTTAAATTAATGTAAAAAGCTACCATTATTTACATTAGAGTAGTTGGAACTTAGCTAAACAGTCAATCTATTGATATCTAAAATTTTCAAGATTATTACTCTATAATTAATTATTCAATATGAGATATGAAGCTGGTGCTTTATATTGGAAGAAATTCAAATGTAGGCCTAAACAATTTCCTGTCCAGCAGACCTATAAAACCACATCATTTCATCTTTAAAAACAACCATGACAAGGCGACAACATGAAAAATATGAAAACATGGTATAATACATGCAACTTACTTTTCTTAGAGCAACACTATGCAACTATTTTACCTTAAGATAGCAGCTTCAAAATCAGTTTGATAATACACTGACTTGGAATAGGGTGTAGTTCTGTTCTTTATCTGTGTAACTTTGATGAGTGGTCATTAAAAACAGCGTTTGTCTTCAATATTCTTTAAAATATTAAGAATTCTAAACAGAGTCTGGTGTGTTTGTTTCAGCAGCTCTCTTCTGGTTTAGGAAGCCAGGGATCATGGGTAATATACAAAGTTTGGTTGCTTATTGAAATTTACATAGTGTTGCTCTAAACCACATTAAACATTCACTGTGAAGTTGTTTTCCTAAATGGCACAAACAGGATGAATGAAACCTGGTCTACACACTAACACTGTGGCATCATCAGCAGCACCCCCCAGTGGTTAGTCTGACATTAGGTGAGGTGTTGAAACAGTGATCAGTGGTTTACACATGGGACATGCCACCATGCACACAGAGATGAGGGCGTAAAAGAGAGAGAGTCACCTCCTCTTCCTGCTCCTCTCTCGTCTCTCTGGGCCAATTAGAAACTCATTCTGCTGGAGGACTGAGAAAGCATGAAGATGGTGGACGGCTCCACAGTAAGGCACGGGCGAGGGGACTGCAGTTACCACGAAGGAGTGAGTGAGTGCAGAGAGTCACACGGGCGCAGTGGGGAGGGAAACAAGAGAGGAGGAGACAAGGGAGAGGGTAATGAAGGGGGTGAAGACAGGAGAAAAAAAGGAGGATGGCAGTGGTGCGGATAAGGGTGAA
Source organism: Hippoglossus hippoglossus (assembly GCF_009819705.1). Lineage (NCBI taxonomy): Eukaryota > Metazoa > Chordata > Actinopteri > Pleuronectiformes > Pleuronectidae > Hippoglossus > Hippoglossus hippoglossus. The sequence continues at coordinate 17,704,924 of NC_047171.1, forward strand.
GGAAGAGAAAAGGGAGGAACAATGGAGGATGGTGTGAATTTTGATTAGGGCGGTCCATTAGGGTGCAGTGACAAGGGAGAAAAGAGAAGAGAGAGAGCACAAGAAGAAGAAATCTGTCAGACCCGTCATTTATTTTTCCATTCATGGAGGAGCTGGCTTCACGGGAAGGTGAAGCAAAGCCGCAGGGAACAGAAGTCACAGTAAATCACGCTGATGCTCGGAGCTTTTAGGGGTCTTAATGGTCTTCCTGGATGGTTAATAGAGTGGAACTGATTAGAGGCTCACTCATATGGTTTATTACTATCAAAATATTAAGTGTGTGCAAGGATTTAAGAGAACTATTACTTTAGCAGGTTGTTTTAACCCCGAAAGGTGCAAAAACACAAACATCTTAAAAATGGGAGAGCATTAATTAGCGATTCGTTAATGGCTTTAGCAAAGCATTTAGTTAACAATAGGTAAAATCACTTTACAAAACTCCTACAACATGACATTTGAACAAGACAATTGAAAGCACAGACTGTAAATAAAGATGGAAGACACGTCTCTTCCTCCTGTTGCACAAAAACGAAGCTAAAATACACATTCTCAACCAATCGGGAGTCAGTTATTATATTACTCATTTCCATCTATTTGACTAATTTACATATTTTGTTATCGTTTTTACAGATTCTATCCTTTTTATTTCTTTTACCTATTTAGTCTCGTTACCTCTTCTTATTCTGCTCTTTTTCACCTCTTATATTTTGCTGGAAAAATTGTTTATAACTTCTTTCTGATTTTGAATTTCTTAAATGTTTTCTCTGTGTTGTTTTGATGTCTCTGCACGTTGAATCTACCTCTGTGTAATGAAATGTGCTTTATAAATAAAACTGCCTTGCCTCGTTTTAAAAGCATCAAATATCTAATTAAAACCAAGCTCATCCGAAAACAACTTAAAAAAGAATGTATTTAAAATTTACTTTGACTTTTTAGTTTAGTCCCATCCACTAACATGGATAAGCCAGGGTTTATGGCCTATACTGAATCCAGCCACCAGGGTGTGATTGAGACACTTTAGCTTCACTTTTGTTGAGCCGTCATGTCGACCATCTTTGTATATAGTCTATGGCTGAAAGTTTCAGCAGATTCACTGTGGACCTACCTGTGCACGTTCGGTGGCTGTGGGACACATGGCCCTGCAGAGGACCTTCTTGATGACATCTGGCAACAAGCTGACCGTGATAAGTAGGATGATACTGAGCCAGGCTGGGCCACTGGACAACATCTGCATGAAAACGTAGTACATCCTCTGGTAGTTCAGGAACGGCCTGAGCAGCGACAGGAAAGAGACAAGGATTGTTTTTCCAGAAATGTGCTAAACACATTTAAGGCGATAGATAGCAGTAAAAAACACAGAGGGTATAATACCAAATGATGCCTCCCCAGAGAAGAGAGAAAATAACGTAGAAAAGTAGCGACCCCCAGATGACAAAGTGATTGATCCAGGTCCAGTGGTGTGTGTCCAAGGCAAGCTGAAACAAACAAGAATAAATACATAGTAAACACTGGAGCAGTCAATAACGTCAATGACACTGCCTTCAGGCTTTACTGTTGCGCAAACCGAGCATCCAGCGCAGTCGATCATATTATGAAACATAACAGTGAACACGAGCGCCGCGGGCTTGTGCACGGATACACCCGGGCTCACGTGCAATGTTAATGACGTCTTTCGAATGGAGGGATTATGCAATACAATGGTCATGAGTGTGTGTGTGTCCCTCTCTCCTCCATCATTAGACCTCTGAAGACTTACACACCTTGATCGTAACGGTGAACACGAGCACAGTGAAGACAAGAGTCCCGAAGGTCCAGTTCCCAAACATCTGTGAGGAGGAGGGAGAAAGAAGAGGGTTAGAGGCCGCGGCGCTCACACAACCTGCCTCGTGGATTAGTGAACACACTAGGGTTTTACTACGAGCATGGGAAGGGAGCAGACAGACACTTTCACACCATATCTGCTGTGGTACAGGTGATCAGTTAGGAAGAGGACATTTTCTGTAAATATTTTCTAAGGTTTGAGCCAAAAATCTTAATATCACCTCTCACCATCCACATTTTTACAAATTGCTGAAATCCTAGAAAGGTTTAAACAGACACCAGGGAGTGAACAGATGGAATGAGAGTCAGGGGGTGGGGGATGAAGGAAGATGGAGGGAGAGAAAGAGCACAGACACAGCTGGTTGTTGGGACCAGTATCTTCCTTCATTCATTACCTCCGCCAAGGAGGTTATGTTTTCACCCCTGTCTGGGCGCGGATCCAGGGATTATTTTTTCACTTTATTCAACACTGTGAGATTTCCCAGGGGATATAATTCATGGATCTTAATAAAAACATCATAGCTGCTTTCAGACATGCAATGAACTCTAAATAATCTCCTGGAATTATCCACAGGGGCAGTATGTGAGAACGAGTCAGTTGCTGCGGACATTCCCTGGAGTTTCTCCTGCCAGCCCCAAGTAAAATCTCTAGATAATGTCTGTGTAAGCACAGCAGGAAATTATCTGGAGGATTCATCACGAGCGAGTGGATGTGTTGTTGACGTTTCTAACATGCGATGAATGATAAACTGAAAAACAACAACAACAAATGAATACAAATATCGCAGGATGAAAACGAGGAGCCACGCACGTAGAAGACGCAGAAGAAGGTTTCATCGTGGAAAGACGATGTTCAAGAGCTTTTGGTGATAAGATAAGATTGTGCTTTAAACACAAATTTTAATGTAATCCCTGCAGCAGAGTTTATACGTCCTGCCTCCTGCATGATGCTCTGAACAGATAATCTCCTCCTCTGTTCTTCGTATTTGAAACGCAAACTCAAAAAGTTCGGAACCCGATGTGCGGACATTTTCTGGAGTTCAAGTCTGAGAACGGCTTTGGAGAACTGATATTTTGAGTGTGTGAAACCTGGTGCAGCTTGATTGAATTGAAGTAGACTGTTGGGCCTTGGCGGAGGTATGTTCTCCACTGAGAGACAATATAGTTACTGATTTTCTTTATGAATGACAGAAATAGTGTGTATTGCCTTTTTTAAGCATCTGTCAACAGAACAGAAAGTGTACATGATGAAAAGCCCCCCCTAAAAACCAACCAACCCCAAAAACTGCTACCACAAATACAAAGGAAGAAACAAATACACACACACACACACACACACACACACACACACACACACACACACACACACACACACACACACACACACATACACACACACACACACATACACACACACACACACACACACACAAATGCACACCTTAGACAGAAAAACAAACAGATGTTGGATCTTAATCTACGTTACATACTCTATTTACTAACAAACACAGGAATAGTGTGGGGGAGCATCTAAGGTTTCTACTGTGTCAGTGGAGTTGTTACGATCAGGTGCTGAGCAGGATTCAGGGCTTTACAGAGATTAGGGGGAATAATGGAGCACGAGAAAACTACACATTCAAATGAAAGTGCATGGATGATGTGCAGTGAGGAGGGATGAAACCGGATGAAACGGTCAAACTGAAAGCTTAAACGGTACGACAGGAACTAAAAGAGCGTGAAAGACAGAGAGAGCTGACAGGGAGGGAGACAGGGCTTACCATCTGTGTGTTGGTGGTCATAAGCTGAGGACGCAGAAGAAGAAGAAGAAGAGGAGGAGGAGGAGCAAAATAAAGAGAGAGGAAGCAGAGAGAGAAGAAGAGGAGGTGGGGGGGGGGGGGGGGGAGAAAAAGAGAAAAAGAATCAGGACAAAGGGTAAAATGATTTTCAGGATGTTTCAACTTAAAAAACAGGACCAAAGGCAATTGAAAACAGTTGACATGAAATTAACAATACACAGAAAGATGCTATTGCGTTGTCGATATGAATGGAGATCCAATGTTGCTGAGCTACAGGGACGACCCCAGAACAGAATTCTTACTGTTACAGATAAGACAAAAAAATGAGTCATCCCGTAACACTTAACTCCTCTTTCATGAGAATCCAATGGAGATGAATGAGTGTTCGTAAAAAAGTTTTCTTTTTTTATCCATTATCCTCCTTTAAATTCCCTGAAGGATTCAAACACCCCACAAAACTGTGTGTTTCTACTATAATGATAGAAGCGGCTGTCTGCTGACACAGAGGCTGAGGCTCACCTGGCCGTTGCTGGTGAAGGTGGTGTTGTCAAACAGGAAGTAGGCACCAAAGAAGAAGATAACAGCGTCAAACACACCCAGGCACGTCCAGTACAGGAAGACGGGCCAGCGGAGGAGGGAGTTCTTGGCTATGTCCCTGAGACAGAGGGGTAGAAAAGAGAAAAAGAGTTGTAACAGTCAAACGATATTTTTTACCAGGGCAACACATACATTTTGTCTCGACCTCACCTGTACAAGGAGGGATCCCGCTTGAGTGTCTCCATGCTGACGTGCTGCTCAACCAGGCTGTAGAGGAGGATCGGGAGGGAGGTGAAGCTGATGTTGTACAAAGTTAAATAGGCGGTGTCGTACAGGGGCTGCAAAGGGACAAACACAACAGACACAGACAGCATTATATATCTAAAAGGACATCTTAAAAATGTAAAGCTGTATTGTTTAATTTTTTTGGTCACATGGGGGCAGCAACAAAGTAACAAAAAACAACATCCAACATAATAACGGCTCACAAAGTTGTTATGGCACAAACAGTGAACTGTCAAATTTATCTGAAGTTGTGTTACTGGCCAATATTCATTCTTTATTTAATTGAATTCAAACAAAACAAACAAAAACATCAGCAGTCATATCAAATCCCGGTGAAAGAAATTCAAATAAGGCTGTGCGTGCTCAAAAAAGGAATATAGAAATACATTTATAAATATCTTCTTCTAGTTTTAGCTTTTCATTTAATTCTGTATTGTTCTGTGTTGGTCTCTACAGCTACAGTAAATGCTACAATTTGTTCACCAGCTAGTTACTAACTTTGTCAGATGTTAGTGTAAGGACACGATGTGTGTTTATCTGAGCTTTTAGTGACGGAAAACACTGAGCCAACGAAGTTTAAACGCTCAGTAGAGTTGAAGGAAACTACAGAATCAGCAGATTATCATTATCTGTGTTGTCTAAAGCTGGGGTTATACAGACGTATTGGTCATTACAACACACAAACTGTGACATGGATACGCCTCTCCCTTCATACTCTCCCTTGAGGCGCAGTGACTCGGTGCTTTCCCTAAACGATAAGTGCTTCAACTGAGAAAAATAAAAACAACACAGCGGGAAAAAGGCAAAGAAGAAGAAACACAAACAGAACGGTTTTAGCACCATCTTGTGTTCTCTAGGAGCCATGCTTCAGGCTCGTGTGCCTTGACAAACTGGTTGAAGAGTTTTTTCCATAGTTTCCTGCAGAATGCCTTGTGTTTACCAAAAGTCTCTGCAATCTCCCTCCAAGAGCCTTTATGGGAATTGCTATGCTCCCTCATAATGAGGAGTCATAGATATGTCTAGAGGGAGGGACCTGTTCACAGACTCATGTTGCATTAGACGTGCATGCAAAGTTTAAAAAGTTGGACGTTTCTGGCACACGCAGCTACACGCAAGGACACGGACGATAAACATAAACTAAGATTAAGAGCAACATACAATGATTTAAACTAAAACACTGTGGATATGTAAACACTGTACATACAGACATTGGGTGCTTACCTGTTGGGAGAAGCCACAGAAGAACTGATACAGGAACTGAGGGAAGATGAAGCAAACATTCTGGAAAAGATTTAAGAAAAACAACAAGAGGAGTCAGCGATAATCTTCCAACAAGAACATGTGAAGAGATTTGAAGAATCTAAAAATGCTACGATCTACACATTTCTGTTTATGCAGAGATTGGGCTATAAGCTCAGTGAGTGGTGAGTGGGCCGCAAGGAGCTGGCCTGCCAAAAAGGAAAAAATGAATCAGTTGGCAGGGCACTGATTTCTGTGGAAGCCGCCCACACTGATCACTGCGCCCATGAATCCAGGAGAGAATGTTGCACCGGGGATTCATGAATCCAGTAATCTGTCAGAGTAGCTGCGAAAATCTGGCGCTTTGTAACTCAGTGTTTCACCGGGAATTACGCTAAAGTGATTAAAACGTGTGAGCCACTGGGGTACACAAAGCATTTGTCTGGTACCTTGTAGAAGAAGTACTGAACAAGCTCAGCAATTCGAATGTAGTAGAAGTGACCATGGACGAGTAACATCTTCTTCAGGTGTTTAAATTTCGGGATGGCATAGTCACTGTTCCTTGCTGCCTGTCGGCCCTCTTTACCCATGATACCTGAGGGAACACAAGAGACTGTTAAACAAAAAAATATAAAACCCAAATAATAGCCAGTGAAATGTGGCAAAAGCAAACCTTTAAAAAATCAAGTTCAATATATTGTTTTTATAGCTTATCTATAAAATATAATCATTTAATTTCAAGTTTGTTGTTTAATTATCACTATTATATTTTCCATTATAATGATAGCAACATTTTATGCAACCCTGTAAAATGTGACAAATTTGAGATAATCTTGGCTGTTTGTTTTTAATATGCATCAGTGTAATAAGCGTTAAAAATCAACTCTGGCTCTCGTGGAAAAAACGTCTTTCATATATTAATGGATGATTTAGCAAATTAGCCACTGATTAGTGCAGTGAAAGGAGCTCACCAATGCCCACATGCGCTTCCAGGATCATGCTGACATCGTTGGCTCCATCGCCAATGGCAAGGGTTATGGGATGCTCCTTGGAAGCTTTTATTAACTTCACAATCTGCAGGAACACAAACGCACCATTAATCAATACGACTGTTTGTCATTTGGGAAGAACGTTTGCAAAAGGAAGTGCCGCTCTGTCACCTGTGCTTTCTGCAGCGGTGCCATGCGACAGCAGAGCACGGCGCTACAGTTGCGACAGATGTCCAGAAAGATCTCTCTGTAGTTGCCGTTGCCGGCGCCCTCCTGGTTCGGCTTTAATACCGCAGACAGAGTGGCCCCGTCGATGATCAGACCAAAGTCGATGCAGTCGACTGACAACCTGGAATACCAAGAAACAAAGAAGATAAATCAATTGTAGACGAGACTGCGGTTTGAAGTTTAATGAACATAGATTGTGATTGTGTGATATGTGGATTCACAGCACTCTCCATGAGGTTGTCTCATACCCAGAAATCGAGCGTTGTCTGAGGACGGTCCTGTTCAGCTCGAACAGAACGTCGTGCAGACTCTGCTCCTCTGTGCGTTTCTTTGTCAGCTCCAGGATCTGTGTGCTTCGACGAAACAGTTTACTGGCGTAGCAGGTAGCCGCCGCCGTCTCCATCTTGTCTCCCGTCAGGACCCAAACCTTCATGCCGGCCTTGTGCAGGGACTCTATGGTATCTGCAGCTTTCTCCTGGAGCCTGCACGTCAATAAGTCAATCAGATCACAGCCTCCAGTCGGGTAGGTTAAAGCCTCAATCAATTACCAACTGGTGACAACTTGTCAATGCATGATCATTCCACTCCCTGCTCATCAGCACTTCATCTATCAGGAAGTCAAACTGTAAATTAGTTAGGGTCAATACTAAAGGCTGCCTTGTTAGATGATGTTGTTCTTAGAAAATGTTCAGTATCACAGGATAAAAAAAGAATAAAAGAACATTTATATTTTTGGCCACGTGAGTCATAAAAACACTTTAAAAATGGCGTCATGACTCATTAATCTCTCCTCTGTGCTTTGAATTCTCTCTCATCCTTCCTCTCCATCTCCGTGGTGACCAACCTGTCCTCCACCGCTGTAGCACCCAGAAGCACAAAGTCCCTCTCGATGATGTCATAGGCCTGCGCCAGCTTCTGCTCCCTGTCCTGCAGGGCCAGCTTGGCATCGGTCAGGTGATGACACGCCTCCTCGTATTCTGACTCCGACAGCCGTCGGTAGGCGACGCACAGAGTCCGCAGCCCCTCCTGTTATTACAGAGAGAAACCGAGAAATGTTGAATAATGTCATGTGAATCCAAGTGAGTTTGTTACCTCTTCCAAGAAGGTCAAAACAATTTGCTAAAAGATGCTAACAGGTTCAACAGCAGAATTTTAACATAATTCTGTGTTAATCCTTTACACCAAAGTCATTTGATTAATTGCTTATACACAAATATCCACTTTCTTTATGTTGCTAATAAGTACATATTCATTTTTTTATAAAATTTAATTTAGTTTTAAATTAAAATGAAATCCCTCACATTTATGAAATTATTTTATAGAAGAATATCACTGAGTGATGTGATGTTTTATCAAACCCACTCTAAATTCATACCGGTCACAATCTGTACACTTACTACAGCGTTCTGCTCCACCCGAGCTTTCACTTGCTCCACCTTCCCAGACACCACCCGGGGGAAAATGGACGAGTCTGCGCCCTTACAGAAGAGCAGGTATTCTCCTGAGAGTCCACAAACACACGAACAGCAAACAAAAACAAATTCAGACAAATCACAAGACTGTTCTAGTGTCTGATGGAGAATTATAACAATTATAATGTATTAAAACTGATTTCTGAAAAAATGTTCACCTGAGCTTGACTTGACAATGACACTCATTCTCCTTCTGACAGAGTCAAAGTTCAGGACATGGAGCAGCTGAAACCTGGAGGAGAGACAGTGTTGGCATTCAAATTATCCTGTTGTTAACCTATTTATTTTATTTCCATGAAAGTATTTAGGATAAAACTTTATAAAACTATTTATTTATAAATTTTTAAGTGCATATTGCACTTCCTGGTCATGCTCCAGCTGAAGAAAGAGAGGGTCCTATCAAAAACAGAAAGTAATCAGAAATTGATTGAATTGATTTTCAACAGTTTTTTTTTAGCTCCTGCTCCCCTGCTTCCTTTATATAACTCACTATTGACAGACCACTGCAGAGAGTGATGGAGAGAGAGGATGGTCACAGCAACACTTCCAATTCCGATCAAAACATCAGACACTTTCCACAAAATGCATCTCTAATGCAACACTGCTGCCTTTCAATCAGTGAGAGCGTTTTGACCAACGACTCCGCCCACCGTTTCGTGGTTGTAGTTTTTATAGTAACATGAAACACAATCCGAGGTCTGGTTCCCTCCGGGCAGCTGATGTACAGACACAGATCCATCAACTGACTCACTCCTCGTTTCTCTCCTGTGGTGTGACCACAATGAACCAACCTTTCAATCTCATCATCTTTGTTGAGGATCTCCATGTAGTTGTCTTTCAGTCTTAGATAGGTGTAACCCAGCCTGGCAACAAGAGAGATGGAAAGAATATTAAGTCAGATAGAAGGTTTCCATGTACACTATGAGGAGCAGTAGTATTTGCATCACACTCAGAAAGGACTAAAGGTGTTCTGACACTGGATGGAAAAGAGGAGCCATTCACGTAGCGGATGCAGACATAGATGTCAACTTGGAACGATAACAAGATTTTTTGCATCTGATTTTCGTAGCAGAATTTGCCTCCTGCATGCTCTACCCAGGTGCCACACCTCATCTGGAAGCTCCGGACATTTTCTTGTTGTAATGTGAACATGTCTGACTGCGTTTTTCATATGTGAAAGACAAAATCTGGAAAATGTCCAGCCCCGATTGTCCAGATATTTTCCGGAGTTCATGTCTGAAAATGGCTTCTGTGGGGATCAGAGTTGAAAGCCACTCAGTAGGCGTCCAACATATGTGGCCCAAGACACATTTGTGTTCACGCAGCAAAAAGTATGAGGCCACGTGCGTCTCTAGGTGAATCAGTGAGTTTACCTCTTCATTCCTTCCACCAGAGCCACCTCATCCGGTGAGGAGGAGATGTAGAAGGAGGTGGGCCTGCCCTGGTGAATGCCTCTCTTGATACCATCCACCGTCTCCTCCTCCTTCACCTGGACCGTGTGGCACAGACACATCGCCCGGAAAAACAGATCCTCGTGTTCCTACAGACAAACAAATCCGGAAACACTTTTTATTTCACTCAGGCAACAGTTCAGTTCATGTCCAAGGTGCATCATTGAACTCAGTCATCGGGATATGGTTTCTTCTTTTCAAGCAGTAATCCTCAAGCTCCTTGCCATCCTAAGGATCACAGTGTGGTGCCACATTGTCACTGCTGTGGTATGTTTGAACTACATTTCCCAGCAGCAGAATATGCTTGAAATCTTTTTTCTTTCTTGAGTTCTCTGCACATTTAGGTCTTTTGGCAGGGGCTGCTCTTCTCCCTCTCTGCTGCCCATGCTGACTCCACAACTTTTCTTCTATTATATCTAAACAAATCACTGTTGCCCCTGCCAGGATCGCACAACTCATCACTTTCTCTGTGTCTGTGTCCATGTAAGACAGAGCAAACAGTGGCTGCAGAGAAAATGTTGAAGTTTATATGAACTGGATATACTGGAGGGTAACGCAAAATGGACATAAACGTCCAAGAAATAACTTTAATAGTCTTTCCGCCTGGAAATGTTAGTCGTCTTTCTTTTCTTGGTGCAGCGTAGTTTCAACTCAGGCTGGATTTAGGGGCCTGCTTACTTTACAGAAGCACGCACACACAAACACACACTTACTCTCCTGTATCCTCCAGGTGAGGAATCGATCATGTCTATACTTGACGCAGCGCTGAGGATTTGTCCGTTGCAGATGGCGTGCGGGACGTAGACGTTCCCATCAACACAGCATTCAATAAACTCCATGTTGTTCTCAGTCAGAGTGCCGGTCTTATCAGTGAACACATACTCCACCTGGGAGACAGAGAGAGAGAGTTACAGTGTGTGTGTAAGAGTGTGTGTGAGTGGGTGAGTGAGTGAGTGAATGAGAGAGAGAGTGTCTGTGTGTGGTTAGCTTGTGTGTGTGTATATATATATACCTGTCCCAGCTCTTCGTTCAGGTCGGAGGTGTTGACCTGAGCTCCCTCTCCCAGCTCGTCATCAAACATCTCCTCATCCCACGTGATGAAGTAGGAGCCGAGGAATTTCTGCATCTCCACCGTCACGTACATGGAGACCGGGATGATGTAGTTAAACAAGACCATGAAAGCCAGGAAGTCTGTGAACGCTCGGATCACCTGTGGTTGGGTGGACGAAAAATAACACCAATGATGTTTTAGTGAATATCAGAGTTGGGGGTTATAGGCATGGATATTTAGTTTTTAAAGCGGAGGTCGATGGACAAACCACGGGCCGCTGCCGCTCATTCTCAGTCCTGTGGTTGTACCAGGGCTCATCTCGGTCGGGAGACCACTGCCACGCGTATTTCAAAACAGTGTTGATCACCGCTTTACTGATCAAGATGCACAGATACACTATCAGGAAGGCATTCATCGACCTGCAGAGACGAGAGGGAGTAAAGTGAGGGTCAGGATCACGGCTCACTTTTTAAGACCCTGCAGAAACCCTGACTGTGCAGCAAAGGAGTTTAGACATTCATCGTACTTTTCTACAGCGGAGCGCTTTTGAGATTTAGACTGGTAATTAAGCGCCATCTTCGTCTCCATGCCAGTGTAGACTGCAACAGCTGAGGAGAGAGAAAACACAGAGTTACCACGACAATAACAACAACCTTTCTTTTGATGTTTTAACAATGTGAAGCTGTGTGTTTGTACCATAAATGCGTTGTGTGTTTTTCAGTGTCGCCCCTCTAAGGAGCAAGTTCTCAGCTCCGAGTGGTCTGCAAGAATAAAACACAATCCTTAGTTGCCTTTATTTCAAAAAACACCATTTGATGATTTGAGAAAAAAAAGTTGGCCCTGTGAAAACTAAAGGAAAAGTAAAAGATAAAGTTCTCACCGAGCCACGGGCTCTTCATTGTCCTTGTAAATATTGATGCGTCCCACAAATCTGGAAAAGGTCACAGCGAAATCGAATCAAGACAGAACTAAAGGAAGATTTACTTCTAAGAGGTGGTAATAGGTCAGAGAAAGATGCATCAGTGAGTGTGTGTCAGACTCACTTGTAGAGGTCAGGCTGCGGTTGTTCACATTCAATGGTGGCATGTAGCGAATCCACCTCCTGCTCCGTTCTAAAGGCCATGGTATCTGGTACGGCATAATAGGTCTGAGGGACAAAGGCAGAGGACGAGGGAATGAAGAAGACAACAGAGGAAAATGTCACCCGCAGCCAGTAATGAGAGCAGGGATCATTTGCTTCCTCATCACAGGGTCCACCAGGAGAGGCAGCGAGGTGAACCATCACAGGCAATTGGCAGGTCAGCAGACGACAAGCATGCTGGGAAGGTGAGCGCAGCAGGGGGTCACCCTGGGGGCATATAGGAGGAGGGTGGGTGCAGTACTACAGTGTAGCGTAGAGTTTAAATTTATCTGCAAATCGATCAATTCATATTTGGGTCTATAGGCCAGAAGAACGTCCTAAAAATTAAGGTGACTTCTTCAATTTGCTTGTTTTGTCTAAATATTCAAAGTAAAAAAAAAAAAACCTAAGTGGACTGTTTGGTTCTTTTGAAAATCAATGAATTTGATCTAAAAGATTAAATAACAAAAAATGTCATCTCTAGATGAGTGTGTACCGCGCGGGAAATTAGTCTTTTTAAATTTTTTGTAGAAATGTATTATCAATTATAAATCAATGTGTTGTAGAAATTAGTTCTAAATAAACATATTGGAGGAAATTTAACATTTTCAAGCTGTAAATTGTCATGGAACATAGTTGGAAATCCAAGTGTGTTTAGTGAAACTATTGTTTAACATTGTATGAGACAAAATACAAAATAATTGTGAAATATGATAATTATACAATGTTTGTGATAATGACCATAATGAACAATGTTGTCATAGAGCTGACACACGCATTACGTGTTAATGTGAATGCAGGACTTTAACCATTTGATGAGGAGGAACTTTTATAAGGTTATAAATTTGAAAAATACTATTTTTAGTACTTTCAAATCTCTTAAATATGGCTGAGTAATTTCCTAGACCCTAAAAGGGCCTATATTAACCTTTGGGGTTTTATTTTTAGGGATTAAAGGTGGTAAATTTAAAACTCTAGTGAAAAAACGTTATTGAATCCACATCATGCACTCGTCCCGGCACCTTGTGACTGGACTCCCCGTCCAGGCTGGTGGTGGTGACGAAGCAGGTCCCATCCTGACGACTGGCGGAGAGAAGGATGAGGTCACAGGGAAAAGTCTCGTCCTCCCTCACCACAACGATGTCCCCCACCTGACGGAACAGGACTCATCACACACACGATCCCATAATGGCTTTTTACATCCATAATAAATGATAAGGATTTTGACGAGAGGTTCACATAAACAGAGAGTAAAAGACATACAGACATCCATTTTTTCCCCAAAGGATTTAGAAGTTGCATAACAGATTATGCGAGCGGAGCAGCTTAAACTCAGATAAATCCCATCTCCACGGTGACCGTACACGCACGCGCTCTGATTTTGCATGATTAATATATTCATCATTATTCCTGCTCCCAATTCACACTCTAATCCTCTCCGTTTGATCTGCGGAAGAGAGAAACCTTGGTGCAGAAAACAGGAGAAGACTCAAGAGACAGAGAGAAAGGACAGAGAGAGAGAAAGACGGGGACAATGACTCACAAAGGGGGACAGAAAAAGCCAGGAGGAGAGTTTCTGGTGCAGGTGAATGTAAAATGAAATCTACTGCGATGGAAACACAAACTAATGCTCTGTAACCGTTAATGCTGTGGAACTGTATCGAAGCCTCATTCCAAGATGACACTCAACATCCAGCACCGTCTCCGCGCTCAACAGGAGCAGCAGACGCAGCAGAATCTAAACATACCTGCACCCATTAAATACCCCTCTCGACACAATGGTGTAACTGGACTGAATATTATACTACGCATCTACATAGGAGGTGCTGAGCTCAACACTCACATAATGCAAACAGACACCTTTGTTTTTATCCACGCTGGGATGATATGAGAGGGATTCTGCAGAGAAAAATGCAAGCTCAGTGATATTGGTTCTTGCTTTTCGACAGAAATCTTGACATTCAGCCCTGCTCCGGGTACCAGTACGGGGGATGTTCATTTAATCGTTAACCGACAGCTATAGCCCAATGTTCTGCTGAGTTCTCCCCTGCCTGCACAGGAAGGTAATAACTCTATGGATGTTTTGACGGTCCACTGGGCCACCAAAGCAGTGACATTTCTCCTGGTGCTGCAGATGGCTGGTCTGACTGTGACAGACCGGAGTGTGTGCGAGAGCGAGCGACAGCGGGGCAGAGTGATGCATACAGTTCTACAACGAAGCAACAGCACAAATCACTACGCTGGACATCTTTTATATTATTATGGTTTGGATAAGTTGGGCTCCTTTCTGACCTGGTATCAACATCCGTCCTGAGAGATCTGATCACAAATGTACAGCGCTAGATTTGTGTGTTTACCCCTGAGACAATTTACCCCTGAGACACATTTAGGACGCATTAAAATGAGTCCTGAATGTGACTCCTGTGGCTACTTGTGATCGGATCACTCATATGCAAATAAACACCAGCGTCACTTTTTGTACGCTAAGACCAAATGATGTTGGTTTTACCCAGAGTTCATAGTCACTGCATTTGTGTGTGTGTCTGTATTTTGGCATGAGCGAGCGAGCAGGAGAGAACGAGGAAGTCAGGAATGAATCTTGTGCAGCTACTGTGGAGAAATATCTTATCCATTTAAGAAACGTATCAGTCATTATGTCTGGATATATTGATATTGTGGCCGCGAACAAATCAATGTATGGACACTGAGAGGCATAAAAATATGTTTGATTCGTAGTGAAACTGTAGCGGGTCAGAGACGTCAGCTGAGTAGACAGCTCTTCATATGTGGCCCAGGACGCATAGGCAGTCACTCAGGACGGATGTTAAGACCACGTCTGAATGAGGTCATAGGCTTTAAATGACCACTTATTACTGTAAATGTGTTAATATGCTTGAAGTCCCAGACTTAAATGCAACAGCAGAAGAGTGACTTGTGTATTGGTTAACACTCCAGTCAACAAAACGGAGTATTACTTGTGTCACATTGTTTTAATAAAGATTAAACTGCGGTTTTGTCTGAAATGATCAAACTGAACTCATGATTCAAATTCTTTGTGAAATCCCTTGTGCATGGCTACACAAGTTGAATTTGACGTGGTAAATTAAAATCTATGATACATAATATTGCTGAAAACATATAAAGTATGATAGAATAAAAATCTTGCGCATATCCAGGAATTAGACTGAGCCACGCTACCAAACTGTGATCTGCTGTTGCATCAGAATGACATAAGAGGATGACGACAGGAAGACCTGAATCTATAAAATGCATCAGTCCTGTTAATTCCCGCGGGGGGGACTCGTCCGTGGTGTGCCAGGGGACAGCGATTGTTCCCTCTACTACAGCTTCAGAGATATTAATTGGTGGGAAAGACAAGAGTGAGCCAGAGAGGAAGAAGGAAACAAAGTTGGAGAGGACTGCGCAGAAGAGGAGGCGGGGTGAGACACGACAGATATAGAGAAAAGTGAGCTACGCAGCAGTACAGCGGTGTCGCTTTGTGGCCTCAGGTGCTGTGCTGCTCTAATGAGGCCATTCTTACCCGTAGCTTGTGACTCTGCGTCCTCACCACCTTCCCCTGCTGCACCATGTCCACCGGACACTCGTTTATAGAGCAGTCAGCTTTGTGTCTGAGCCAGTCCTCATAGCCCTGAGAGAGATGCAGCAGGAGAGGGAAGAGAGAACAAGATTATAACGGTGTGTTTGTTGGCAAGAGAGAAAGAGAGAATATGGATTATTGTGCAGAGAGAATCGGGGCCAGAACGTAGCATGAGATCAAGAGAGAGAGAGAGAGAGAGAGAGAGGGGAGAGGTGAAAGTCACACTCTGTAATTAATTAGCATTGTGCTCCCTGAGCTTAGTGACCTCTTTCCTGGATTTCTAAGCAACACGTCATGTTTTAGATTTATGTCCCGGTAAAACTCAGGCCTCCGTAGCCTGAACAGCTTCATCGATCACTGATAGCACCCCATCTCTCAGCTCCAGCACACGGCAGAGAGGATGCAGCTCCGAGGGGCACAGGACACTCGGCCGGAGTGATTAACAGAGGAGACCATTCATTATCATATTTCTCACATCACCAGACATATTCAATGGCGTGTCCCCTCTCTGAGCGAGGAATGCGTGTATGCGGATAACAGAGCGTCCCGATTGGCTGTGCGTATTCGATGCTGCGAGCTGGTGTGTGTGAAAGAGAGAGAGGGAGAGAGAGAGAGAGAGAGAGAGAGAGAGAGAGAGAGAGAGAGAAAGAGAGAGAGAGGGATCGTTGTGGGCAATATTTCCTGGAAATGCATGCGCTGTTTGTGTCCTACCTGTTTTATGGCGGTGACAGTGATAACAAAGAAGAGGGGCAGGCCGCTGGTGACTGGGCTGGTGGGGGTGTCGATGATAAGCTGCAAAGAGGAGAGAGAGAGAGAGCGGTGCAGGGGTAGGGGTGGAAGAAAGGGGAGGCAGAGAGGAGAGATGCCAAGTATGCAATGCTGAGTAAGGAAGTGCAGCAGGGAGAAAAAAAGCCTCCGTAATAAGGACTCGAGCATCAATCTTGCAAACTTGAAGTGTCCCAGTAATCAAATCTTGTTTTATATATATTCCATCTGCACTCATACAGGAGAAGAATACAACAAAGAGGGAGCTCTGCAACTGACAAAAAGAAAAAGAGGAGGCCGTGCCAACATTGCTGCTGTGCGCGTTGCCCAGTTTGTCCCGTTGAGAGGGTGCAGTATTTCACATGCTACTGATGAAACACCAAAACTGTGGCTACGCTGCATTCAGGTAAATTGTTGTCTCCTCCTCAATAAAGTCGCCCCCTTGTATGATCATTCCAAATTTGGTTCGATATAGTGGTTAAAAGAAAAAGCTGTTTCTCTTTGATTAAGAATTAGACAGAAAGATATTGAGACTATTGAGAGATATTTCAGGATAATTACATGTAAACAAATTCAATTTTTGTTCATAATCCCTCATTCACATGGATTTCACTATTAATCTTCGATAATTGCTTTTATTGTTAAATCAGGAAACAGTGATGGCAGGGTCTTCAACCAATCCTGAGTTAATTTAAGGATAAGAGGATTAAGAAATGACTGAAAATGCAAAACATTACAAAATCAGTGAAAGTGAAAAAATTTTAAAGAGTAAATATAAGAAAAGTTAGTGAGCTCTGAAATTTAAACTATGGGAAGAACTGCCATTCATTTTGGTGGAGACATGGATGTACAAAGTTAATTCAACCAAATGATCTGCTGCTTTAGAGCCAACTTTGACCTTGAAGACTTCATACCTTGCCTCAGAATTGTTTTTGAAAATCATCACTGAACAAATCTACAGTATATGGTTACCTACTGTACCTATGACAAATTAAGCAGTATATGCCATGGACTATAATTAAGGGCAACTTTATCACCATGTTGAGCGCAGACATTAGAGAATGCAGGTTATCTCAAATAGCTAAATATCAGTGTATCGGTTGTGTTTTTTGTTCTTCCTTTGACAAACAAGAGCTAAGAGAGGGTTTCTGTGGCGCCTCAGTCTTTGCAGATCAAACAGGTGGAAAAAATAACCACAGCTCATTTATTTTTATGAAAATCTCACCTGGACCAGAAATATGACCAAGAAGTAGAAGTTAGCGATTCTTCTGAACTGCTCAAACAGGTTCTTGGGAACGAAGTTCCAGAAGGTGTACTGTGGGTCAGAGCGACAGCTGAATTACTATCAAACACATAGAAACACAGAGCGAGGAAACGATGGCACATCCGAACAATCCTTCTGGCAAGACAAATGGTGATGCACGACTCGCCAAACACGTGGAAGCGAAGTGTGTCATGCTTTAAAAAACGTGTTCACAATAGGGATTACATGGTTGTCTGAATGTGAGACAAAGGGATGGCATGATGATGAACGGTGTTACAGGCACTGACTCACCTTGGAGGAGACAATGCGGTTGTCGGGGTAACGCTGAGGGATGTAGGCCTCAGCTCCCGGAGGGGGTTCTTTATGTCCGATGTACACTGTCCGGCTGTCCACCCAGTTCTCCTCCCCCACACACTGATGGAGACAGAGATGACATATAGATATAAATAGAAATACAGGTAGAGAGGAGGAAAATGGGTTGACTCACACTGTTCAACTGAGTTCACTTACAATTCATGACCTACTTACTATTATCTGTCTTATATTATCATAAACTAACTGAAACAATAATTATTATTTATCATAATTATTCATCCTTGGTTAAAACAATGTTTTCACCAAATGCAGATACAAATACTGTATAATCTATATATGATTTGCTGTACATGATGCTGCCTCTATTATTTTGCATAGCAAATTTTACCTGTTGTGTAATTTATCATGTTGTTCTCACCACTAACAAAACTAATTCTGTAATGATTAGTAGACCTGTTAATATGTTTATAGGTTTAGTTATTATTATCAATAATAATACTAATACTAATAATACAATACATAGTTTTTCAAATCTGAGGACTTGTTACATCTTCAAATTGACAGTAAAAGAAATTTGAAGACACACAAACACACACACACACACATAGATGAACTGATTCATTTTAACCTGATCTTGGGATCGACACTGACCTTTTCAAAGCTGATCAAATATTGGCAATGATGTGACTGATTCACAACAATAAATCATCTTTATCAATCTATCATCTTAAACTCCATTGAATTAGTTTCTCAATAATGCCAGCTTGGAGTTACCTTAAATATAAAATGATTCCAATGAGCAATGCAGTATATTGACTTTCAATTTGTGAAAAAGATCAGGTCAATACCTTGCATCATCATCAGTAATTTAGGTTTGTGAATCAGTACTGAAGTTGGATCCCTGCATTCCTACTAAACAGCTATCTTAATTCTTCATTAATACAATAAACGTAGCAATTATGAATAAAATGTTATTACTGGTCCGTTAAGTATGGATCAACTGAGAAAGACACGGGCCTGAGTGTCCTGGATCAAACACAGAAACAGAAGACTGTGTCACACCATTTCAAAAACTTCTTTTCACAAACAAGCCCACAGACTGAGGTCCAACTGAGAGATGAGTGTGTTTGTTGAGTTGGTGTGTCGGTGGGATCAGCTCTCAGTAACTCAAGTGTTTATTTGTCATTTATCTTTTCAGCTCCTCCAGCAGGACGTCTCTGCACTCAGCCGCTCCATCCTTTAACATTTCTTTTTCCTCTGCACACGCTCGATAACAACATTCAACTCTGTGAAACCACAACCTGATACAATATGATGAATACATCATGTGCATGAAACCCCCCAATTTCAGTTCATCGCTCATCTATATTACATCTAAGTAGCTCCCCGGGGACTAGCACAGTGCATTCTGGGAGTTTTGTGCAGCTCATATTTTTTCCAAGGTGTCTCTTTTTTAAAAAACACTATCGTGGGAAGAGATAAAAGCAAAAACAAGAGTCGAGACACCACAACATTCAGCTGTTTGTTTCCATCTGGCTCGTAATGCTTCGGCCTGACGTTGCAGTGTGAGCGTAACTCTTGGCACTGCAGCCGCAGCCTGACACAGCTCAAAGGAGAAGTGTTGACCATTAGTAGAAAAGTTCTGGAACAAGCACCTCGGTGGATTCAGCGCTTCACTGCTTTAAAAGTCCTTAAACACTTTGGCAGAGACGCGGCCCATCATTGCCAATGTCCAACACTTTTATGAGTCTGCGTGATGTAAATTTAACAGTTTAATCCTGTTACATGTCTTCTCCGTAACCTTGAATATTCAAATCCATAAATTTTAATAAGTGTACGTTTGGACACAAGATTAAATGAAGGCCAACGTAACTTTTCCTAGTGTGACATCTGCAATAAAACCAGAGCAAACTGCAGCAGAGAAAAACTCAAGAGTCACATATTTAAAATTAACCACTGCGATCAACAGGCGCTTAGAAGTGGGATAAAAATAGGCAGCGAGCTAACAGTGTCAGCCGACTCCAAAACATTAAGGGGGGGGACATGACCCAGAGTGATGCAGTGAAATGAAAGGAAAGAGAGAGAGAGGGGGAAAGAGAAGCAGATGGAAGGAGGATAAATTAAAGAGAATGAGCACATATTGATGGAAAAGAGAGCAGAGAATGTAAATGATCAAACCAAACAGTCAAAAACACATACATACAATCTGTCATAGGGATAGGAAGTGACATGTGCACTGGTCTTAAATCAGTAGAAAGTCAAAACAAGAACGGCGCTCGTGTAGAATCAATCTGACACGTCTGTTTGGAAAAGGAAAGGAAGGATACAGGAAGGAGTTTGATCATCGGCACCAAATTTCATTAGGCATTGACAAAATGTTGAAAAACACTGTCAAAGGTAAACGTACAATATTTAACTACGGCCTCGAGGTGTCTCTCAGTCAAACCAATAATAAAAGACAGACTTAACCAACCACTTTATTCTACTTCCTTAATCCTAATTTTTTCCTTCTAAAATTCACATTTCCCTGATTCCTCATTTAGCCCATCATATCTCTATCTGTGCCGTTCTGCCCCTGCGAGTGTCACACCCTGACAGTGGGACTGTGGCAGAGCGGTGGAAAAAGACACAGAGAGATTGCATTGTGGTTTGTCGTTATCTGATCATTAATCCTCACTGATCTGTATCAACCCCGGCCCCACTGTTCCCTTTTCATGCCACCGCTCCATCAGACAAAGTGCCCGGCTGGTTGGTTGGAGGCTTTGTCTTTGCTAACAACACTGAAACCGCCTCCTCGCACACGGGCTGGTCTGACAACAATCATAAACAACGACAGCAGCAAACATCCCACCACTGCAACTTCTCCTGCTACGTTTGTTTCATACTGTACAGTGGTGCTTTTTTCTTGCGTAGATCTTTAGACTTTGAAGAAAGAGCAGATGCAGGGCTGCTATTTTTAACATTTTGCATCCTGCTTTAAAAAGCCAAGACAGTATTTTTAGCCCTGGTCTGATCGTCTGCCTAACATTTGCAGTGGGCACAGCTTTGCAGGCTTAATGGTGGAAAAGTAACCCCTGACCCCTGAAGTGCCGGGATCATTCCATGCTGCCTTCATGATGTAGGTCCTCTCTACCACAGAGGTGTAATAAAAGGAATGCATCATAAACTGGCCTGATTAAATGGTCATGTCTCAGCCCTACGCCACCTATCCACTGTTACACCGTACAGTGCTGGAGAAGGTTTCCCTCATTAACTCACAGATCAAATTGTCCTAATGAACTACTCGTGTTGGCTGGAGAGAGAAAAGGGTGTTGACAAGTTTCACCGTTATCTCAATGTGTTTGTTTGTGAGCAGGGTTTTCGCAAAAACTACTGAACAGAATCCCACGAAATTCGGCAGAAGGATGAAACATGGGGCAAGAAAGAAACCATTATGTTTTAACACAGATCTAGACAACAGAAATAGTTTTCATCACTTTCTTAACATTGCAAAATGGAGGTTTCTTGACATTGTCATCAATTGCCCAGAAGATAATTCATGGATCTTGTTCTCTTAGCATATTCAAAGCCTAAATGTGAGTGCTATTTTATAAATTATTACAATAAAACAGCACAAAGTAGTTCTCATATAGATATTACTTGTAAGTTAATATTTACACCCTGTATCTGTGACTATCACATCGCTAACTGGGCTAACTGACAAAGTTAGCTCACTAATATAAGACTATCTTAGATTGAAAGCTAAGATACGTTGGCTGAAGAATTGTCAACATACATGACCTGACACTAAATGAAATGCTAGTTTATATTGATGTCAGATTATAAATAATCAAATATCACAAATACCTCAAATAGGCTCACAAAACATTATGCTAAACAACTAGCTAAATAGCATTGGTAAGATTAGCATATTCTGTTCATTCCAAACATAAATAGTACAAACTGTAAAACAAATATTCTTAATATGCATAAATATAACAACACTGACAAAGGTCAGTTTAGATAAATATGTAATCTGTTTGATATGATGTTACAGGTGGTGATGCTAAAGTGACTTTACGATAATTTACATAAATTAGTCTGTTGCCTTTCTATTTATGCACAACGACATTAGAAAAAAGCAACTACCTAGTTGGTATTAAGAACTTAAAAATGATTTTACAGACAAATCTAGTAATAATTTATTTAGAGCAGGCACAACTCATACTTGTTTAGGTAAAGCCCAACTAATGTCAATTCTTGCGGGCCAATGCCAATAAATATGAATATATCATTCTTATAACATTAAAAGAATGAAATAACGAATGAAATAAAGAATTTTGTTGTCAAACCTCTATGACAAAGACATTTTACCAACAGTTATACCATAAACTTTATTATAAATAACTATTGATAAAAGAACTATATTGATATATGAATGAATGAATATATCAATATAGTTATTTTATCAATAGATGTACTAGAGTTTATTTTATAAATTATATATTTTTTTTAAATCAGCAAACATAAACGCTGATACTGATATGTCTATGAAAGGCTCAAATCCGCCAATTTCCGTCAACCGATAATTCTGTGCAAGTATGGGGATATTAAGAGAAACAGAGAAAGAAAAGAACAGAGGAGTTATTAGTTATTAGCGGAAGCTGTGAAGTCTGTCGTAGCATCAAGCAAAAGATAAAAGGAGCCTGGAGACCTTGATCAGCTTAAAAGGAAGGAGGCTACCTGTTCAACATGCACTCCACTGCTACTCATTCACCATTAATCACCATAGCAACACAGTATGCCAGCAGCAACGCTACACCTGCGAGTTCAAAACACAAAGAAACAGCTTCACACGCGGAGGCCGCGCCAAACATAGAGTGAAGATCACTCGTGTAACATGTTCTCTTTAATGCTGTGAAACTGGATTTGACAAGATATTATGAGACTTTAAGGAAAATGTGCTGCCCCAGACAACGTCCTCAAGATCCTCTCTGTGCTTTTATTTTTGCTTCAGCTGGAAACTTCTTAAGACCATATTCTCTGTGGAAAATCCTTTTTTGGAACAAAGTGGAATGAAACATCAAAAGCAGCAGAGAGGCAGTGACTAATGAAATACAGCGAGGGATCATAGCTCACAGAGACAGTGAGCACCATTAGCTTCTATAATTATTTATTAGAGGATTTGATTTTGGGGATAATGCAGAACAGGTGGAGACGTAAAACCCAAATGTACCAGTGCTTTTGTACACACACACAATCTCAGACTACACCAACATTACTACGTTTTTGTTTAAAAACTCATCAACTCTGCTACAGACACACAGATCCACACTTCTGTGGAGTTTTAGAGCCGCTGAAACGGAGAAGTTTGGGAACGTTGCTGGCCGTGTTTTAGTTTGAAAACCCCCAGTGCAGTGTTTTAATCTGGATGGAAAGAAGTGGAGATGACTGGGTCTTTTCGGTCAGGACGTAGCCTTCACTGATTCGAAAAAAAAACACCCGGCACTGGCCTCTGCTACCAGTGGAGAACACAACATGGATAATAAATTGCAAGTGTTGTCTTTGCTAACAGCTGTTGTGCTCAGACATGCATGCCTTCCTGTTCACACCTGCACGTGCACGCCCAGTGTACGCAAGTGGTCACGTGATGTGCATTTTCAGGTGTGGATGTATCACGGGGATTAAAACGTATACGACTCCAGTGCGCTCGCGTCGACAGAGGTTGTTTTAGCCTCAAATGCTGATGCTGCAGCCACTTCATTCCTGATGACGCAAATAACTGTATCTGCAACAAAATCGAAAGGATAAATATGAGATTACTTTTAAAAATGACAAAATTTGTATTCTGTTGTTGCCCCAGCTTCCTCTCCCACTTGACTCGCTGTGATCCAACTGTTACATAAGTCTTTAATCCAGCTGTGCTACTTCTCCTCTGCTGTCTCCTTTCTCTCCCACCACTGTAATCTGCATGCTAAAAAACCCTCTTTCTCATCAACAACATGCTAAGACGACGCTAAAACTGTGTCGTCTAATAAAACCTCTGTCTTCAGGGCAGGCTGTGGGACGCAAACATCTTGAATCACGAAGCGGCACATCCGATGCGCGGCTGTTTTCCCTGATATGCACGCAGGCTGGCGGGCAAAGCTCGGCCAAAACACAAATCCTGCGCATGTTTGTCACCTACAGCCGCTGTCTCTACGCCAGGGCCCCATCTCCAAGGGGGGCAGGGGACAGGAATAGCCTGCCCTTAACCATTTGTAGCGGTGAGAAGTAATGTGGTAAACAGTGATCGAGCTCTGCCTTTCAACACCAGCCAGGGCACTCAGAGAGCTGTAAAGCTGCTAGGAGCCTCTCTAAAGCCCCGCAGCTCTCCTGGACCTGCTGGCACCTTACGGATCAAAGAGAGACATCGCTGCCCTCTCGCTTTTATCTGCGGAGGTCGCGAGAGGTCTCTGAAAGAATAACAGTTATACATTCGGAGATAAGATGTAAAGGAGGGCGAGGAGAGAGGGGGGCACGAGGGTAAATCAAGCCAAAGACACGACAGCGGAGTGGCCACGAGGCAAAGATATAAATCAAAATGTTGTCATCTTCACAAGAGGCTTTTACATGAGCGTACAAGCTCCTGTAAGGTGTTAGGTAATTTTTAATATGACCATCACCCATATATGCCAGCATTGCTCTTATCCAGATCATGACCCCACGCTGTTCTCACGGTCTGTGTCTGTCTGAGGCATCACTCCATCGCTGTTATTATTACCAGACGAAAAAAGGGCACAGAGGAGGAAGAAGTGGAGACACACACACACACACACACACACACACACACACACACACACACACACACACACACACAGGATCTGTTCAAACCACAGATCATTTTACAGATAAATCTCATTATAAATAAAATCTCTTCCTGTCACGTCCTGACCCTGGGTCTGCTGACATACCAGAACAAGAGTGCATACGCACATGCACACACACACACATTTCAATAGGGCTTAGCCATTCTTTTAGCCTACTACACAACAAAATGCCGCATTTAAACTTCAAGCACTGCAAAATACCATGACACCGTATGACACCGTATTTATCTTTACTGAACTGTAAAGTCAGAAACCAGGCTCATACACTGGAATCCCTCCACGGCCTTCAGAAAATATAATTTCCTCATCATATTAAAGTGCTGCCCTGGCTATATTTGAATAACTGCCTGTGGTTAATAACACAGTTCATCAGGCGACACAGTTCACACTTCACAGTGAAAGTCGAGGCACCAGTTGTTCAGTGCAACTTCATAACTCAAATAATAAATATCATTGAACATAATTGAACACACGTGTGTACAAAACTTTTTTATAGAGCCTTATTCATATTAGGCCGATACCATTTCCCCCTTTGAGTCTAGACTTTGAGTATTGACGGAATACCGATCCAAGACCACTGCATTTGAAAAAACAACTTATATAATGTGTTTCAACAGCTGTATGCTACTAACCCTGTATGGAAGTGATGATTGCTATCATTGGTGTATGGCCTATTGCTAGTGTTGTTATTGGCAACACTAGTGTCACCCCTTGAAACTGAAGTCTTGCATTCGATAGGCCTTCAAGTAGCTCGTTTTACTTGTGGGACTTTCCAGTGTGGAATATTATCAAATTGCTGGCAATGTGTCCAGCCCTGGCTACTCGCTGCTCTAAAAACAGTACCTGCCAGTCACGGTACGGTGCAACTGCTGTTTTGGAGCAGCGAAGAAGAATTTCTGTCAAAAGAAAAATGCAATTTTATTTGTAAAATACTTTAAAGATGTGGTACCCTATTGGTACATAGTTTCGAGTATACTCGTCGATGGCAGACCTGGTATATTCAGTAGTATGCCAGGCATTTCAGATGCTGATATCAGTATTGGAACATCTCTAACATATATATATTAAAGTAATAAAATGGCAGTGATTCCTTAGATGTTGTTATCAAACCCTTATGACAAAGAAATGTAATTGAGGCTTGATATTCATAGTTTAAACATACATTTTATTACTTATAACTATAAATAAAATGCAAACACAAATACAACCAAAACATATAGAACTTGAATTTAGAAAATGAAATTTTTTTACCAAACTGATATGTCTGTGAAAGGTCAATATTATCAGCCAACTGATAAATCCGTCAGGCTCCACTTTTTTAACCTAGTGCGCTTCCTAGAATTGCACCCGTTGCTCACATTGTTCAATTTTCGAGTTGTTTAACTCCTATTTTTTAAAGGTACATGTTGGACACATGACGCACGTCAATGGAGGTTAAGTCCAGGACTTTATCGTCTTCTTCTAGTTTAGTCTGGTATGTTGTGTTGAATAGAAACTGCATATTAACATGTTGTTAACAAACCAAAGCAGAAACAAGCAAAGAAGAGTCGAGAAACACAAATGTCCCTCAAACCAAAATACATCAAGGACGAGCCACAAATCAATGACAGGCGGATAATAAAGAGAAGAAGATATGAAGTGAAGGCTCATAAACTTGCCCAGTGGAGTAAAGTGAACTGAATCACACGTGCTTTAATGGCTGAAGATGATTTATCAAATCTCCATTGTCTTTCTTTGGGGGGGGGGGGGATCAAATTCTGAAAGCATTTGAGGCCGGCTACATTCAGGCGCTGACCTTGATGAGAGTTTACCGCTCTCCGTCCACAGAATGGACTCGGCCGCTCTCTGCTTATCATGTTAATCACCACGCATGATGTAATGTTTGTTCTTCTGCGTGGTCTCATTAAGCGAGCAGCAACTCAGAATGTGTCAGGGTTAACAGAAGGTGAGACGCCAGTAATAACAGGCCCAGATATACATCAAGCGTGCGTCCGATTCTTAATCAATGTGCCTATGATTGAATTAATGATTAATTCCTTGTCTCCTTCATAGTGTTGCAGAGTGAGGCTGCAGAGGGAAAAAGGGTGAGAGACGAGGGGCGTCTTCACTGACCCCGTCCTCCTAATCCTCCTGCTGTTCACCCTCAGTGGTGGATCTGATTTCCCCTGATATTAGTCCTGCTGGAGCATCCGTCAAGCTCCCTTCACACTGTCACATGCCTGCTACAAACACACACACACACACACACACACACACACACACACACACACACACACACACACACACACACACACACACACACACACACACACACACACACACACACACACACACACACACACACACACACACACACACACACACACACACACACACACACACACACACACACACACACACACACACACACACACACACACACACACACACACACACACACACACACACACTCATTTGCACAAGCTTGACGAACCAGGCAAACAAAAGCATGCAGCACCCCGCACATAGTTATCTTCACAGCACCTGAGCCATGTTGTGAGGTCAGGTGAAAAGGTCGCAGACGGTACAGTATAGAGCAGATGTGTCCGTACTCCAGAGGTGCCCAGTTTGATGAGCATCACCAGGCCTGCCAGAGCTGGTTCCTTCTTAACAACCCCCTCCCCCCCCCACACACACACATACATACACACCCAACAAACCAGCTGCCTCCTGTCCTGGCAGAGAATCAGAGGCTGCTGATGATGCCAGCCTCATTAAACCAGACCGACCAGTAATATGGTTAAGGCTCGCCATCATCCGCTCTGTTATGATGTGAATAATTCCTGCTCAAAGACGAGATAGATGAGGATGAGGCCATGTTGGACTTCTCAACACCGCATGTTAAGTCCCCTTTCCACTTGTGGAGCAAATGACTCAGGTTTTTATCGTCTCCGTTCAACAAGGATGGAAACGAGACAATTTTGATGTAAAACGTATAATTTTGGCGTAAAGGAACTAAACAGGATTACACAATCACCGCTTGACGGATTACCACAAAACTTGGTGGAAAGATGCGATGTGGATCAGGGAAGATTCCATTTCACTTTGGTGTGGATCGCTTTCTTTGACATTGTGAAATAGGACATTTTTGTTGACTTGTCAGAGAATAATTCCTGGATCTTTATGGATAATGAGACTGACATTTATTAGTGTGTGCAATTAGGTGCAGAGCCAAATAACAATGCAGATCTGGTGAATCTATACATGTTTCTTTTAGGAGACAATCTAGTTCTATGATTTGATTTTGTTGAGCATCTGTAGTTTAACCCGCACCACCTTCCTGCTGCCGGTGAGAAGCATTGAACCAACGCTGCAGAAAGAGCCTCTGCAAGGCCTCTGGAGTCAGTCCCTGGGTCCTGACTGGGATTTATTTCCTCTGCAGACCCGAGCGACTAGGAAGCCATGAGCTGGTTTAGTATGCATGCATGTTGTGGCTCACTGAAAACAAAGTTAAAAGTGGGCCAGCCAAGTTCATTCCAATTCTACCCAGTCACCAGCCGTCACTGCAGCCACTAGCACATTCCCCCACATTCAGCTCCACATAGGAAAAAACACACAGTGTAAAGCCCACAGTGCACAAACCTGCCAGAGCCAAAGCAGCTGGGGTGCAATGTTTATGGTTGCAGATGAGCTGAGTTTAATGACACTGCACGTCCACGCGTAAAGACTCGGACTCGCAATGCAGACAGCGTGCACTCCAATGTGCAACATGCAAACATGTTAACATGACATGTACATTCTATATTTCTTCACACGGAGGAGGGTTGGACATGAATTGGTCATGGTTAACATTGGGGATAAGGTTGTGTGTGGTCCATGTATTACACAAGTTGTGAGGACATACATCTGTCACATTATGAGGACTTGTCTTCCTAATGGGGACAAAAAGCAAGTAACTATAACTAAAATCATTACATCGTAACTAACATCAAAACCTGTTTAAAGATCAGGTTATGGTTTAGGTTAAGGTATAGGTTTGGATTAAGGTTAAGGTTTGGATTAAGTTTTGGTTTAAATTAGGTTTAGAGTAAGATTTAGGTTAAGGTTAGGTTAGGTTAAGGTTAAGGTTGAAGTAAGGGTAAGGGTAAGGGTAAGGGTAAGGTTTAGGTTTAGGTTAGGTCAGGTTTAGAGTAAGATTATGTTTAGGTCATGGTTTAGGGTAAAGTTTAGGTTAGAGTAAGGTTTAAGATCAATTTAGTCAAGTAGTAACTGAGGTTAAGTTTATAGTTAGTATCTGGAAAATCAATGTGTGTGTGTGTGTGTGTGTGTGTGTGTGTGTGTGTGTGTGTGTGTGTGTATATATGTGTCTGTTGTATGTGTGTTGCATTTATGCGAGTGTGTGTAGAATGTTTGTGTGGTGTTTGGGTGTTTTGTATGTGTTGTATATGTGTGTGTTGTATTTGCTGTGTGTGTACGTGTATGTTGTATGTGTGTTATATATGTTCTGTATATGTGTGTGTAAGTGTGTTGTGTGTATGTGTGTGTGTTGAATACGAGGTGTGTGTGTGTGTGTGTGTGTGTGTGTGTGTGTGTGTGTGTGTGTGTGTGTGTGTGTGTGTGTGTGTGTGTGTGTGTGTGATGGGGGGGCCTTACGTATCTGCGGATGATATTCCGGAGCAGAGTGAAATCCATCCTTCTCACAGCTCCGCTCCGGCGGGGACTAAAGCTCCTGTAGCGGGGACAGTTGAGCTGTGCTCGGCTCTTGGTTGACGCTACCTACGGTGTCTCTCTCCTGCAGCATCCATCGCTCACCATCACCACCTCCAGCACCGCGGCCGCCGCGTCTGTGATAGCGGGGAGCAGCGGTGTGCCAGGCGGCTTGGTTTCATGGCATCCCTGCGAAGAGCCATGCGTGCGGCGACCGAGCGAACACAACGACCCCCGCGCTCCCGCCGCCGCTGCTGGCTACATTTCAGGAGAAACCGCGGTGCATGCGAGGAAAAAACAGCTCCAGAGCTCCGAGGGCCCGTCTCCTGCGGTGGCTCGGCGCCGGGTGAGAGTGTTTTATTCCTGCGGGAGAGAGGCGCCTGTGGTCCCGTGTAGCTGCGGCGGCTCCTCGGTGTCTTCGGTCCTCAGCCGTCAGATGACCACGCTGCGCATGCGCACTGAGCCCCTGGATTCATCCGTCACTATCAGAAGTGAGCACAGTTCACATGAAGAGGAAAACACACGGAAACATAAAGTGTTCAAAACCAACAACAACTGTTATAACCACAACAGGCTCATAGGAACATCACACTGTGAGGGCTGTGAGGAATTTAGTTTGAATTAGAAGTGGAAGAACTGTTCAGATGCTTTACCAGCAACTACATTTAATCATGAAATGGGATTAATCATTTAATCATCTTTAACTGTGATTGTTATTAATTTGTTATCAACTTTAGTTTTATTAATTCAGGTAAATACCTCATAAACAATGTAGCCGAGTCAAAATAGTCAAATTTGCTGACTAGCAAAGTCAAAAATAAAATCCTCAGGAAATAAATACAGTTCATAAAATTGTGAAGCACTTTGTGTTTTTAAAATTGTTTTTTTTATAGATTACAGATTAAACTACCTGCCACCTACCAAGAGGTAGAGCTCAAACAAATGGTCCATCAACAGAGAGTTTACTGGAAACTCTTGGGAAAAACATTTAAGTAATTTTTCATGTAAAAATGTAAAGAAACAAGTGCAATTATCTCATTGCGTCTAAAAACCTGATTAACGTACGTATGTACTTCACTCTGTGACCTCTCTATTGTTGGTTTCACTATTTGATGTAAGTTACTTCACCAACTGTATATTTAACCAGAGTATAATTAGACAGACATGTTTCACATACACTAAATACCTAACTCTGTGGTAATGTTCCATTAATGTTACCCTCTACATCCTGGTAACAAATGGCTTTATTCATGGTTAATAAATCCTACGAGTATAAGTTTTTGGTGGCAGGTTATGAAAATCCCATTTGTCCTATATGGCTTTTCTGGGTCTCTTGATTTCTAACAAGCGAAAAATGATATAGTTCAACAACAACAACAAAACTATTTAAGGCGTTTGTTCATGAAGTATGCAGTTGTAAGTATTAATAATAATTTTGATGGATCAACTGAGCCACTTTCTGGAGTCTAACCAGTCTAATGTAATCAATAATTTATCATTAAAGATTTATGAACATGAATTAAACCCCTTGATACAGTCTTTTCCATACTGGATGTTTTGTTTCAGACAACATCCAAAACATGTTTCCATTTACGGATTTCTTTTGTGCTAAAGGCAAAGATGCAGTCATCCAGGTAACATGTTGACATTATATCACTAAGAAAACAAAAGCAACAACAGCAACAACAACAAAAACCTTCTTTGTATAGCATAACATTCAGCTATATGTATATGTATTACAAAATACATGGGAATAAAACAACACAGAAATAAACAAGACAAAACACTAATAAAACATACATCATAAAAGAAAACAGTAAGAACAAACAACATCTTTTAAAACCAGTTAAAATCAGGCATTAAAATGCTTTCCTATAAAAAATATGTTGATGAAAAATAATAATAAACAGCTTAAGTGCTGGGAAGTCTAATCTCTTCAGGATAGACGTGGAAATACACAAAGTAATAATAAAAGTGCTCAACAGCAAACTTTCCATTGTTGTTGTCACACCGTGTAACATACAGAAACATATCCCAAAATCCAACTGCATTCATCACCAAGAGAAATTCTAAGTTTAGCCAGGTCTCCATGTAGGGGATCCTGTGGCAGCAGGCGTCAGGGCGTGACGTCTGCCCCAGACATTTCATTTGCGGAGTTATGACTTTCAATTAGCACAGACACTATTAATAATGCATGGGCATCCAGCACTTTCAGCTCTGACCCAGTAATGCCCCCATCCCGCTGTTTACCTCCCTCAAGACCCCCGGGGCACTAAGTGTCTTATGATGAGCCCGCCTCAGTGGACACATTACAACATGCTCTTTGTTTATGGGCTGTGACAAACGATACGCATGCTGTGTTTGATGTCCTGGTCGTGTTATGGAGACAAGTGTCGTCCTGTGTTTACCTGCTTGTCCAACAGAAGAACACACGGACGTTAAAGCATCTTAGAGAGTTTATGCAGATGTAAACAAAACAGCAGCATTAGTTGTTGTTTCCACTGCTGCTGCTGGTTATCAAACAGTCGACTGACTCATTAATACTGTTTCATCCAAGTGGAGGGACCGGGTCATTGTTCATTCCTTGTTTCTTTCTTGTGTGGGCGGGGGAGGGGGGGGAGCATATGGGGCATCATCAGTCCTGTGCATAGACTGTGTGTGAGCCACATGTGGACCGGCCTCTAACTTATCCCGATAGATAATAATGACTGAGTTATTATAGTAATCAAGCCCTGTCACATTACTTTATAAATATAAATGTAAGACAGATGATGATGATGGAGTAAATAAATGTGAGGCATGTTAATTCTACACTCATAGATCTAATGTTACACTATGGTCCCAAAGATGTGTGTACATCAGAACACATCACCGTGCCTGTCACCGTGTTTATCCTATAGTATTTTTAATATCTGTCTATTTAGTGCCACTCCTGTGGCTCAGGAGATAGAACAGGTCATCCAGAAGATCGGGGGTTTGATCCCCAGCACCTCCAGTCTGCATGCTGAAGTGTCCTTGGGCAAGATACTAGAAAGAGACAAGAAATGAAAAGCACTTAGTAGTTAGTTAGTTGCGCTGTACGAATTAATGGATGAATGTGGCTTGTAGCGTTTTTTTCTCCCTCCAAGGTCATGTGAGATATTATGAAACTGTTTAAACAATCTGTATCACTCTCCAGTGACAAGTAAACAGAAAGTCATGTGGATAGTATGTAATGTAAAGAGTATTAGTTATTTAAATATTTGAACACAGCAAAAAGACGACATAAGTTCAGCCCACCAGTGAGATTTTGTATTTTAGCTGAAAACTTTCTAGTCATGTTTTCTAAGCGTTTTGATATGTTTTAAAAATAACTACACCTCCTGTTGCAATGTGAGTGGCTAAATCAGTTAAAACACTGGATCCTATAATGCTCTATCAAGAAAGTATCAGAAAATCAAATCAAGTCTCTACTGTTTGTAATGTCTGATGTGGAAATGTAATTAATGTATATTCAATTCATTGAGTTGGAAATAACAACAACAACAACAAAAAACAAAAAACAACAACAATAATAATTATAATAAATTAACTGTTGAAAAGCTCAACTCTCTGACATTCACAACATTTTTGGAGAAATGTCTTAATTACAAACCCAGTTATAAACCAAAACATACAAGAAGAATAAATAATTGAATGAATGAATCCTGATGAATGGGCCAAGTTTCACCAGCTCAGATGGTTGAAACAAGAAAAACAAAGATCAAGGACCTATCATTTCAATGTAGTAATCTTAACCTCGTAAACATTATGTTGCACCGTTGCTTTGCATGTCTCAATGTTGTTGTTTTTTTAAAAGTATATTATTCAGTAAAATCATGAGTTTACACGTTAGAGTGATCAGTGGTCATGTGCAACAGAATCTGTGGGTTAAACATGTAATACTCTACTATCAGGTATTTGGTGCCATCTAGTGGTCGATACGCAAAATCACATGAGCTGTCTCCCTGCAGCAGCTCACATGTACCCATGGGTCATGGTGCTCTGCTGGTGGAGATTCAGGTAATTTAGCAGCTAATGAATTGCTTTGATTAGTGGGTAATTGGAGGACCATTAAAGCACAAGTTTACCCTGTATAATGGCAGAACAAATTAATTAAGTGACAATTAGGCCTATGATCTTTTGTCTGCAGTTTATTTAGCCATGCAACCTAAACAGAGGCTGCGGCTACATGGTACATGCTAGACTGACGTGCTGTTGCTTGACTGAACGACTTCCTGAGTGTGTTTTCAGAAGCAGCTCACAGGGCTCATGCGTGACCTCCCGACTCCTGTCAGAGGTGAGCAGAGCACGGGAGGAACACAGCTTGCGACACTGCGATTGTGTGAGTGAGCAGTGCAACACGCGGCAAGGCCCGTCCCTCTCTGAACACACATAATAGGTGTGTTTGTGTCTCTGGCGGTGCTTATGTGCGTCACATGCTTTCTCTCTCCGTGCCCAGTCTCGGTGCCAAGAGAGGGGCTTAAACCTGCGTCTGGAGATGGGAGCTGTGGAGATCCCAGGGAGCGGATGCTTGGCACCGTGAAATAGGATTTGGGAAGGACCAAAGCAATGAAGCGGGAGGGAGAAGAGCAACTGCCAAGTCCTCTCCACGGATTTGGTGCCCCCCTCCTCACCCCTTAAACATATTCAGCTTGTGCCGACACACACACACACACACACACACACGTGCAGATGCAAAGGGGGAGAAAGAGAGGAGGAGAGAGGGGGTGTGAATGTAGAGGGATAGAAAAGAGGGGAGAGAGGGGAGTATAATAAGAAGAACAGTGTTTGGAGCAGTAACATAGTTCAGTCACAGAGACAGTGACCTGAACATGTGTTCCTCACTGTCACCAACTCACAGGACTCACTAATCCTGACATGGCTTTACCTGCAGCCTCCTGCCTCAGAGTGTGTGTGTGTGTGTGTGTGTGTGTGTGGATGCTTATATCAGCTATGACATGCACGCTCAAATCTGTGCTCGGGTTTCCTGCCTGTACATCATCTTCCATTAGTGACAGAGAGAGGAAGACACAAAAAATGGAGAAGGACAGGAGGGAGGAGTGGAGGTATAAAGGGGCAGGGCCACTCTCATGGCTGTCAGAGGAGGTGATTGATTTTTCCGCCCCTGTTATCAAGACCAGCAGCCGCCAAGACCCCCGGATACTCCCCTGTCAGACACACACACACACACACACACACACACACACACACGCACACACACACACACACACACACACACACACACACACACACAGAGTCGTGTCTCCATGACTTCAGAGAACATTACACTGACTTACATTGATTTCCTGGAGAAGTACTCTGACCTCAACCTACATGCCTAAGCCTTAACCTAACCTAAACCTTAGCTTAACCTTAACCTAACCTTAAAACAAGTCTTCACCTTCACACACAGGTTTGAGCAGCTGTCCTTCTTAGGCCTTTGTATTTACTTCTATATCAATGAGCACAGCCTAACAAAAACTTTAGCCCTAACCTTCAACATGAACAATTCATTCCTAACCTTTACCGTAACCTATACACACGTCACATCTCACCCCTAACCTGAACTTAACCAAACAAATATTACAAAAGCCTTTAAATTTTAAAGGCTTTTGTAATATTTTTCTTGTTGCCTCTGATGTTTTGTTTTCTTGTTTTTATTTGTCCTCTTTGTGAAGGTTGTTTTGAAAAATAATGTACAAACAAAGTTATCATTAGGATTATTACTATCACTATTATTACCTTAACTAGGACCTAAGAAATAAAGTTTTGTCTCATTGGGACCAGGCTTCGGTCCCCATAAGGTCTAATGGTCCTGACAAGGTCAGTGTTTTTGCTGGAAAAGGTCCTAAACGGGTAACAAAAATGAAAAGCCTACACAAACACACACACACACGCACAAACACGTGTATGTTTGTGCAGCCATCCCTTTACGACTCTGTGCATGGGATTCTATAACCAAAACCTTATCCTCACCTTCACCAAGAAGAAGACATATGTTAATGCTTCCAGGTTTTTCTGGTTCATCTCACATCTCCCTGCTCTGGATTCTGATCAAATCATCAAATGTCATAATTGAGTGATCTGAGTTTGACCTTTGGGAATGTTCTTCAAATCAATACACAGAAGGAGAAACAGTAGAAGGAACCCCTGCATCGCTCTCTCCCTCACACTCTTTTCTATTCCTGCCTTCACCTCTGTTTCTCTCGCCTTCTTCAACCCCCTCGTGAATGATTTCTTCATTTTTTTCTTTTTTTCCAATTTTCCTACAAAAGGACTCGTGTAATTTTGCCATTACTCATATTATTGGTGGTGGCTGCAAACAGAGATTTGGCGCCATTCCTCAGGGGTAATTGGAAACTGCAGGTGTGAGAGGGCACATTAGCATACACAAGCCTTGCTCAGCATACTGCTTCAGCGCTAATGGCAGCGTGAAAAGTACAATCTATCACGCTAATGCAGAGCAGACGGATGTGTGCCGTAGTTACACCACTGAGACCAGTCGGGAAAATGAGATACCCTGTGGTGTTCGGAGAGCTTGTGCACTTTTCTAGCCCCAAAGTGTGTGTTTGTGTGTGTGTACCTGCTGCAGAGAGAAAGACTGAAAAACCGCTGCACATGTAAAACGTGCATCAAGTGGACCTCTGTTTTTCCTTCACTCAGAACAGAAGAACACATATTTGACGGATTTCAGGCCAAGCATTTGTATAGTTGTTTTCCGACACGACCTCCAGAGGATGTCTGGAGAATTGGGTCCGGACTTTCTCTGCCGTTTTCTTTTCACACATGAACAACGAAGCACGTTCACAACAACAACAACGAATCCTCAGGAGGATTCAAGTGAGGGATGGAGCAGCAGGCAGCGGCAGGATAATGTAATAATTCGGCTGCAGAGATCACGTGTTTTTGTGTTTTACAGCACAACGACAATGGCATCGGCTCTTATCACCAAGACCCTCTAGAAACGTCATCAACCCCCCCACTCGCTCACAGTGAATCCTGCGGAGGATCTCCTGCTTGTGTTCTCACATCGGATTCTGCAGACCAGACTACCAGGGGCCCAGCCGGGGAAAGACCACAGAAACTCCTCTCACTCGGACATTTGCATTTAATCATACAGCCCCTAGGGTTAGGGTTAGTTTAAATTAATTTGTGTGTTACCGATTTAAGTATCTTTTAAGTTGGCAATACATTTTCTTGCACCTTGTCAGTAATAAATATGTTTTACATATAGTTATTTCATTGCACACTCATTATCAGACCTTTACAGTTTTTTGTGACTGAATTAAAGCTGTAAAATGTAGATAAAATCAGCACCTAGATGTGTCAGATGATTCAAGATGAGGAACAATATTTACCAGTGAGACATTACTGACCTCAGTGCAGCTCTGAACATAATGTGAGCGTCCCTGCTTCAAAACAATGCATTAACAGTAACTGATAAAGGAGATTGGACCAGACAGAATTCAAATGATATTTCAGTCTTTTAGAGAAAACCTGATGAAAAGGGACCAGCTGAACAAATTAAAAGGCTGCTTTATTCAGGTTTGAAGGAAAAAGATGAAAAATTCTCAATACTAAGCATAAAGTCTTTCCATCACATCACAGATGCTCTAAAACTCTTTTTGGTTTGGATTCAATATATGAAATGCTCTTGTGTGGTAATGAAATTGAATTTGTCAAATAGAGTAAAAGCAGCACAAATTGTATATCTGTATATAAAGAAAATAACTGTCTCACACTTTGTCACCAAAAAAAGACACAATTTTCTCCTGGGAGGTGAAAATAATAACACGGGCACTGTGAGCTCCTTCATCTTCACAAGTGGAAGGAGCAGACACACACGCGCACACACACACACACACACACACACACGTGCAGGGTCTTTCTTTGTCCTGTGTGAAGTCTGCAGTTTACCTGTCTATAGCTCAGTGCTGAAACAGCTTGTTACACAATGACATCCACTGACTCCCGGACCCTCGCCGTCTCCCTGCAGTTTGCAGGCGGCGAACCAGCCGTCTGTCTCTCCACCCCTTCAGAAAGGGTGCATTTACAGTGACAGACTTCTGTCAGCTCACGGAGCGTGTGCATGTGGCGTGTACACATACACACGGATAAACACACACAGGTTAGAGGCTAAAACATGTCAGGAGGAGAAGAAAAGAAGAAAGAGAAAAGCAACTTGTAGATGATGGTTGAATCCATCCCTCCACTTGTGAGTGTGAACTGCAGAAAATTAACAAGGTTTTGCAAATGGAAGTGAATTATAAAACTGAACTCCGACAAAAGTAAAAATTGAAATGGCATTGACTCGGTTAAAGTTTTAATAAATGCATCTTTTTTAGGAGAGGATCCTGAAATATCTATTTCCACATGTATCAGTGGTTCTGATGCATATACTGTTCATTCAGCATGTTTACTTCAGCCAAGGAGGTCGTTTTCATCTGTAAAAACAAAATGGTGGAGGGATGTGGTATGGGTAAATTGTGCAATTT
The DNA here is from genome assembly GCF_009819705.1 of Hippoglossus hippoglossus. NCBI lineage: Eukaryota > Metazoa > Chordata > Actinopteri > Pleuronectiformes > Pleuronectidae > Hippoglossus > Hippoglossus hippoglossus. The sequence goes on from NC_047171.1 coordinate 17,742,944, forward strand.
GGTGCAGCAGCCTTGGCGGAGGTATGGCCCCTGAGTGTCATTCTAGGTTAACATACATTTGGCCTCTTTAAAGTAAACTACACTGTATTTGGTTCGACTGACCTCCGTGTTTGGACTGAAGTTTTCCTGGACTGGCTGAGGCCTGACACTGAAAGTCCAATCACTTAGATAAATACACCAGATACTGTCGTCCGTAAATGAAAGTCAGAAGTGTCAGAGAAGTAAAAAAAGGATGAAGTACATCTGCGCTGCTGCTCTTCGTCTTAACTTAATGGAAACACGACTTCTGTTTATAAAAAAGATGTGTATACGTGTTAGATGTCCGTGTCTGAATGTGCTTTCTTTGCAGGAGGTCAGGACACTCGTGCGCTGACTGACTGTGAAGTATTATTATGGGATTAGGGGTGTCTCGGTTACCACTGTGAGATGATAATCACAGTGGCGGGCCTCTGATCTCTACAGGGATAGGAGCGTCAATCAAACTGGAGACACTCAGAGATGGGGGGGCACGTGTGCTCGTGTTTTCTCTGGACCAGGCAAACATGTTGCAGCGCTCATGTGTGAATCTGCTCTAAGATTAAAAATTAGGTTGTTTGTGTTTTGTTTTTTTCCCATCTTGTCAGCAGATGTGAATTTATGTTTTATGGAAATAAAATATGACCCCCTGCTCCCTCCCTCCTTCCCTGCCTCCAGATGGTCCCTGTGGAGAGAGGGTGATTATCTGGCCCATCTCAGCCAGGGAACCTGAGAGTGTTGATGTTGGGTGGGCAGTGCGGTGCCACGCCAAGCCTCCTGTCCCCAGGAGCCTGAATATGATCCCCTTTACCTGCCCCCTGTCTCTGGTCCTCTTCCTCCCTCCTCCACTCCACCACCGGCTAGACTTACTGCGACTCCCCTCTCCTCCTCCTCCTCCTCCTCCTCCTCCCCTGTCTCCGCCCTGGGATAGACTTTCTTCCACCTGACAAGGCTTGGCCTGGATTACTGGAATACCTGGACAGGTGAGTCTGCTCAGGAAGGTGTCAAGTGCATGTATATGAGGCTGAGGAGGAGAGAGATGAAGAGAGGGTATATAGTCAGGAGCAAAACAGCAAACAGGCTCCACACAGGAACTTGGCAGGACGCTCTGTTCCAAAGTCCTCTTTAGTGATGCCATGAATAAATGAGCAGGGGTCACCAGCTAATAAAGTCCTCCCCGTTTTGATTTTATCGTTCTTGTCCAGGTCTGCTAATTAGATCAGGTTTTTAGTTTCTCTGCCATGTGTGATATGAGTTTATCAGAAGAGGCCGTGAAGCCGCTGAGGTCAGAGAACTGCGTTGCTCCAAGACAGGAAGAAATGGATCGATCTAAAAGAGATCCAAGCTGAAACATGAAAGCATTAAAAGGCTCAGATGAGAATTTATTATGGGACGAATAAATGCTGTTAAAGCTTCTAACTTTTATTTTCATTATTATCCCTATTATAGCAGGAAAAGCAGCACCACTAGACCTACTGTATGATTCGAAACTTGAAAACTGAAATTGCTTGATTGAAACACTTCAAAGAAAAGTGCTTCGCTGAATATGTTTTGTATTCAAGGACTAAAAAAAGAAGTTACACAACCCCTCTCTTTCTTTTCTCCACCCTTTCCAGCCACTTCTCCTCGCTCGCCCCATGGATGGAGACTGGAGTCCTCCTGCAGCGGCCACAGGTCCGGTTCCGACTTGAAATTCCTTTGCAACTTTTGGTCCCTGCTCTCTCTCTTCCTTTCATACTTAATTCTGTAAAATCAAGTAATAATAATACATTTTATTTGTATAGCACTTTTCAAGGAACTGAAACAAAGCTTCTTAAGAGGCTAAATAAATAAATGTGACAAAGTTGATGACCTGATCATCACTCAAACTTTACTTTCTGTTTTATTTCATACTCTAATCACATAAAGATTTTTATATGATACCTTAAAGGTTTTCATTAAAGTGACTAAAGGCTTTATTCCTTCCTTTCTTCCTGATATTTTGCACTTTTTATCCAAATATTGTGTTTGGTCCACAGTATTATAGTCATCGATACCATCATTCATACTCAAGAAGCCGCAGTCTGAAATATTTGTGGTTTTGAATTATACCAAAGATCAGTGCAACAAAAAATGACGAGTGCTTCCGATATTTTTTAATAATATTTTTCTCAGTGGTGGCATTTTGTTTTGGCATTAATTTATAATAAAAAAAGACAAAAAATCTAAACTTGGTTTAACATAATCGTGTGTTTGAAGAAGATCTTCAAACGTCTTTAATGATCTGTTTTGCCCCTTTAGAACAATGTTTCATAACCCAGTCTGGACATTACTGAACTGAACTGAATAATTTAATAAAACCTGAGTTAGTTATTCATTATGGTGCATTTGTCCCAATTCTGTGCACAAGGATAGAAACTAGTAATTGCCCTCGAGCTCTAAACATCTTGCTACTCCAACATATTTGAGCTGCATCTGAAAGGTTCAAGAACCTCTTTTCTCTCAAGCCTTTTTGTTTTTGAGTGGATCAAAACATAAGACATAAGAGAAATCCATTGGCGTTAAAAAATTTGTTTGTACGAGCATATGTAACACGATTACTGCCATACAACTTCGTTCTGAGTTGCTTTACGTATGTGTGCAGCGTTTGCTATGATATTATCTTCTTTTTTTTAAAGGTTCTCCTGTTCTAAATCATTTGAAATTACTTTCACTTGATGGATTTCCATATGTTAACTTTCAACATGGTTTTTTAATTTTGTTTTCATGATTTCCAGTCCTGCTGCAGATTGCCAGGATGCAGTACCTTCAAAAGAGGGCAGTGTAACCACACATGCAGACATCGCACTAGGGTCTCTCTATGTCTGTATCTCTCACACAAATTATTTTACATTTCCTCCTCTTTTTAGGGTTCAACTTTGACTCTTTGGAAAACAAGCGCTCCCATTAGCAACTAAACCCAGTTACCGTTTTCAACGTCGTGGCTGATCCGAGTATTTGTTTGCTTGGAGAAATGGCTGTGGGGGAAGAAAAGAAAAAGAGAAAAGAGGTACGACCGACGTCATTTTAACATCAGGCATTTCAACGGTGAGATTGAAAACCTGCGTTGGTCAAGCTGTGAGGAAAACACTGCACCATGTAATTGCTGCAACACCCACTGACCCCTGTGAAACGTGCACTGCCACACGCTCCTTGACTTAAAAAATTGCTTCATAGTTAGTGCATTATTATTTCAGCGAAGGCAGAGAGGTTGCTTTTGCCGGACCCTGGGTGGCATCATTAACACAGTCTGGAGTAACATTTATAAATCAGATGGCATTGTCACAGGTGTAACTGCTGCTGTTCATGCATGTGAGTAATGGCCCCATTTTTGATTAATTTCCTTACGTCCATTGAGAAACCTTTGCATTTGTGATTAATGAACTTTCAGACTAATGTAATATAATGGCGTTATGGTACATATTTTGTGTGTGTCTCCATATGTGTACTCTCTCTGTGACTGGCGACCAGTGTGCAGCATCCTTCAAATACCAGTTCAGTCGATGGTCACAGCCAGAGGTCGGGCTGGAGGGAATTAGACACAACATGTGGACTCTCCACCTCTTAAAAGCAGGAGTCTGGCTCACCCGGGAGTCGTGACAGCAGCGCTACATCAGGCCGCTACAGTGAATGTGACAACAAAGACAAGAAAGGCTGTAAAGCGGGAGGCTGATACATAAATCCACATAAACTCACGCAGCTCTGGTCCCATGGGTCTAAGCTTCTATCTCTGCCCGAGGCCTGGGAAGGGTGCGACCAAGACACTGAAAAGAACCAGAGCCTCACACTCGTGCACAGCTCGGTTATACGCATCATTGACCTTGTGATGTCTATAAGTCAATATTCTCTTCTTTTTTTTTTTGTCTCTCTCAGGCTTCATCCCACCTTCCCCATATCCCCCCAGTGGTGACAGAGACAGAGGACACGGGGGTCTGTAATTAGCTGGTTGACCCCAGGGTTGGGTGGTGTGACCCCAGCAGCCGCGAAGCGTAGATCCAGCCTGATCAGATGAGTAGTTCTGAGGGGATCAGTGGTTGAAAGACAGCCGCCGCGGCACCTCGGCCAACCCAGTCACATTAGCCAGTGTGGCCGAGGCGGGCACAGTTACAGGAGCCCCAGCTGCCGAGGCCGAGCAGAGCCGCAAACACCTGTCCGGGTACAAGGCAAGAAACATACAGACATGCCTTTCAACATCCATAGACACATGCAGCTGCAAAACACACAACCTGCCACCACTTTAAGGAAAGGGAAGGAGGAGGAGGCGGGGGGCTGAGGGGTAACCTGAGCCAGGTAGGGGAAGGATAGGGGAGGGAGGGGATGGGAGGCGAGGTAGGAGCAGTGCTGGCCCTTGGTCAAGTGCCTTGTATTCCACAAACAGATCGCATCCAGTTACACTCTACCTGAGAAGCTGAGCCTCAGGAGAGGATTCAAAGAAAAGCATGTGGACCTCCCTCCCTTTGCTGCGCCTTCTTTTGGCCGATAGAGATTTCACTCTTAGAAAACACTTTCTGGTTTCTCTCTCCGAGTCTGCATTCAGGGACCTTTTTAGAAAAATCAAGGTCGGTTCATGTGTAATCGTTTTTTTTACCGGCTGCAGAAACAGTAAAAGCATCGCAGTGTCGTCACAGAGGTAGCCAGGACGAGCAGGTCGATAATTGGTAAACGTGGCTCAGCTGTCTCCGCTGCCTTCACTACGCTAATTAAAAGCGGCGAGATGGGAGAAAGGGAGAGAGTGTCATCAAGGACACGCTGGGAGATGTTCACCTGAGACGGCACAGTCACCGATGCTCCGGGCACATCAGCATGACCTGATTGCCGGCGCTGTTTGAAGCTATGACAGAGAGAAAGAGAGACAAAAGTGTCTGGAGCTGAAACTGTTGCCCTTGGGGGAATAAAGAGATAGAGAGTAGAAATAGAGAGGAGAGAGAGCACATGAAAAGAGAATGAGGAGATGGAGACGGAGCGATGGAACTTTTTTTTTATGGGTAGATGCAGAAGGAAAGAAGCAGAGAAAGGAAAAGCAAAAGGGAGAGTGTCCTCTACCTGGTCTGTGTGAAAGTTGAGGCCTCCTTTACTTATTATTTCGTCTCACTTTCCTTTGCTCTCCGCTCCTTCATTTTCTACCTCTTTACCTCTCTCAAGTCATCATGTTTACACAAGCTGTTACTGCCATTTCCCCGTTGTCTAACCCTCTGCTGCTTTTCCTCCTTCTTTCCCCTCTTTCTTTGTCTTTTTTCTTGCTGGTTGGAAATCTGCGAGGCTTGCTCATCGGCGCCAGCCTCTGTTAATCCCCTCCCAAAGCACCTTAGCAACGCTAGGAATTTAGAGATGCTAAAAAAAAAGAAAACACACGACGACGACAACTGTTCTTAACACTGGGCTCATATTGGCAAGTGTGGCCACATCTTGAGATGTGTGTGTTTTCCATAAGTAGTTCAGAACAATCTGGAAGGGTGTGATAACCAAGGATCTCTCAAGAGTGTGTGTGTAAGTGTGGGTGCGTGCATATATGTGTGTGCCTGAATAAGTGTGCGCAGTGTGGGAGTGTATGTTTATGTGATATACTTCCTATAACACCAGCAACCTGGTAATCACTGCATGTAGTCACCTGAGATGCTCATTATCTGGTCTCTGTACACGTTCTGTGTGTGTGTCTGTTAACTGACGCTGTACCTCAGCACACACACATACACACACAGCTGGATTAGAGTCTCGCAAGTGTTTGGTCTTTGTGTGATTCAGCTACACACACACACACACACACACACACACACACACACACACACACACACACACACACACACACACACACACACACACGGACGAGTCAATGATAGACCAGGAGGCTAAGAGAGAGAACAAAATATAAATGATCACAGAAAGTGGTGAAACAGTTTTATGTTATTATGAGTCCAACTTTGATGTCATCCAAATTGATTTAAAAAAAAAAAATCAATACACCAAGGTTTCACACACACACATACACACCCACACACACACACCACTCCCCTTCTCTTCCCCAAATCAATTACTTGAGGGCCATGGTAACATAATTGAGGGCACATTTAGGCCCTGAAATTAACACAGAGTTTTAATGTTAAAACTTTTCTTCAACTTCTCACTTTCAATTCACCTTCAATTTGAACGTGAAAAAAACTATAATTATAATAATACTGATGATAATAATAAAAGGGAGACGAGATTTTATTCTTAAGCAGCAATAAGATGCAGGAGTTTATTTAACACACAGTTTCTCTTTTCACAAAAAGCTGTTTAAGACAACAAACAAATAGACTAAAATACAAGTGTTGAGTGAAAGATAACATTTAAAAATGCAAGAAAACTCTGCTAACAGTTTCATATTTTAGGAAAAAATAGGTAAAATGGAAATATACATGATGTGTACACCCATGCAAAGGGAATATGTTAATACAATCTTAGAACATATCTGATAATAAATGTTTATTTCATTTCACCTGTTTCCTCACTGGCTGAGGCCTCAGTCCAATTATCACCCAGGTCCAAGTGCCAGAGTTTCCTGCTGCGCTGGTCACACAGCACATTAAACACACTCGAGGCTGTAGAAATATTCATTACAGGCATTTGACGGATTTTAAAAATCTGAAAAATGCAGCGGGTTCATGAAAAACATGCCAGCCGAGGGGATAAGGATATTAAGACAGTGAAGCTGGCTCCAGTGAAACAGAATGGGGAGGATGGAGAGCTGCTGCAGACACTGCAGTTTATTTATTTATTTGTTTATTTCTCTTTTTGGTTTGTTTGTTTATGCTGAGATGAGGGAAATAAGGAGCTGGTGCTGTTTTTTGTTCCAGTCGATGTTACGGTAAGAAAAAGATCCACATGCTGGGAAACTTGACACAATACATAGATACAAAATATTAGATAATAATATTAATAATAATAATGGGTTTACAGAAGAAAGCATCAGAGGGGAAAGAGTAGATGGAAGAATTTGAGGGCTCTGACTGTTGCCGACATTTTCCAAAAGGTCCCATCTCCGAGCGTTCATCGTAATGATGCCTGCTCGCGGAGGAGACGAGGAGCTATCTGTAAATCACAGTCCCACCCGCAGTGATCCATGTCCACTGGTCATCACTTTGCTGAAAGAGACGGACAGAGAAAAGGGAGATGGACAAAGAGAGGATGGTGATTTGTGAGGATATCAAATGTCAAGGTCGATAAATGAAAATTGAGCAGAGCAGAATATAGAAAACCCTGTAGGTTAATCTTTAGTCTAACCCTAACACTTTATAATATAACATATTGTGCATACATACATATTTATACATGCATGCACATACAAGTACACAATCCAATCAGCTGCATGCTTAATAGCCAGTATGTTTTTCAATTCAATTACAAATGAATCAAATTTATCCCGCACCTTAAACAGCCTGACAGCCGACAACAATCTAATGGTGGTGGAAACAAATTGAGTAGGGTTATAATCATTAAGAACTATTTATCTGTGCTGCTCACATCACCGTGACTTACACATCCCTCACGTGTTCCAATCTGACCGGATCTAAACAACCTGCTGTGTTGATCACTTGACCTCGAAGAGGTCAGAGGTCGGCCAGTTCAAACAGCTATCAGCGGGCTGCAGGTTGCAGCAGGTGTCGTAAAACTGCTGCTTCTTATCTGAACTCTTTGACCCCTCATTAACCTCATCTCTGCTGCTTTGAGAATTATCACCCACCGCAGAGCAGCAGAAATCCTTTACAGCATCTGGTGGGTTTGTGTGTTTGTGTGTGTGAGGTGGTGATAGAGAAACACGGCAGCGCCACTTGATTGTGTGAATTGGCCATTTAGTGAGAGTCGGTGAGTTAGTGAGACTCAACCGGTGAGTTAGAGGTGACGGATAGAAGAGCACCGCAGTGATTTGAGCAAAGTGTTAAAGTCAGCATATAAGATCAGTGACAACATGTTACTGCTACATTCACATCATGTGAGAAGGATAGTGACATGGAAAAAGACAGATGTATAAAGAAAGAAAGAATGACAGAAAGAAAGAAATAGACAGAAAGGACCATGAAAGATGGATATTAAGAGAGACGGACATAAAGAAAGAAAGACGGATATAAAGAAAGAAATAAAGAAAGGTCATTACTTTCACCCCTAAGCATCCGCAGAAGTTTTTACACCATATACGTATATTATAGGTTTTATGTTTGCAATCACTGCTCTCGCTGGTTGACATTAGATCAATAAATATATAAATAAACTGATCTGATTTATTGTGTATACTAAATGAGAAACATGAAGCCACTTTGCACATTTTCAAGAATATTGTATATCAGATTCCACCTTTTGCTTCTGAGCACATGAACTCAAACTGCCTCAAGTTTGTTTGTGTCTTAGACAGCATGAAAGAAACTCGAAAACACTCATGTTGAAAGAAAAGAAAAAATGGCAGTAAAGCCTGGACTAGAGGTCCTTCCTTTGAGTACACCAACAGGAGGACTGTGAAGGACACTTTAAACGTCCATGTTGTTCTGTTTTCCTCAGATGTTTAGAACACCGGTATCAAAGAGTTTGTCTGATCTAAAATTAAATGGCACACAGAGAAAACCTAAGAACATAACTGATTCACGCTTCAGGGGCTGCATCCTCCATGGTCCACAGAAACTGAGCCAAAACATGAAGGTCTGGTAAATGGAGACTTTCCTATTTGCGTCTAGCTTTAAGTGTTTGAAGACAGAGTTTAAGTCCCATGTCCTTATACAGGAGATTGTTATCTTCCTTGGGTTTCTCATGTTCATCATCTTCATCGGTGTTACACCTTTGTCTACACTGGCTCCTCTAACTAGTGCAGCTCATCTCAGATGATCCACTGAAAATGAGAAGCACATTCACTGCAGGCATTCAGAGTTCACATTTAAGAGCAAGCTGTTTTTTTTACTTATCTTTTGGGGTTTGGCCAACAAATATATTGTTTCATAAAAAGTCCAGAGGTCATACTGGTAGTATAAGTGAACATTTTAGCCCAATCAACCACTACATTTGTGGGTAGAATTTTAAGTAAAACCTATAATGTGAAAAATATTCTCTGTGCATAACGATGGCCAATCAAAGTTGAACTGGTAAGTCAGTCTCTAAACTTTCATGGATGTTTTTAATGGACATTCTGGGTAGAAATGTCTTATTTCATCTTTGCTTCATTCTTTCAAAGTAAAAAAGACTAACTTGCGTTTTGTTTAAAACCTCTCTGGCTGTGTTTCTTGTTGCTATTTTTAGCGATGTCGCCATGTTTTGAAATCTCAGCTCGTACTTACCTTGATGAATACACCGTTGGAGCTGATGGACGGAGCCACAAAAGAAAAATTGTGGCTGTAATAAAAATGGACTTCACAGGTACACCTGCTGAGTTAGAGTACCGAATGCACGTATCGGTTTGTAAAGTGAAGTATGAAATGATGGATAAGGTGATGGATCATTAGCCTCTTAGCCAGTCACATTACTGTTCTCTTAAACCACTAATGTAAAAACTGTAGATTGGCGCCATCACAGTGGAACGTAGCAAATGTGGCTCACAAAGTTGGGCCCACGAGTTCTACTTGTGAAATTTCATTGGTGGAGAAACCTTTGTCAAGCAACTTTAAGCATGTTTCCTGTTTAAAAATAACTAAATAAAAAACTATGAAATTGATGTTAAAGGACCAACAGTCCCCTTAAATTCTGCACCAAACCTGTCATGTTGGTTCAACACTAACATTAGTGGTAGGTATAGGTTTGCAGGCCTATACAACGTACAGCAGCAGAAAGAAGCTAGATCCAGATATTCCTTTGGGTCTTATTAAAACATTTTGAGTCCATCTTTAGCACAGAGGTGGCTGAACAATAAACTTTTGTGAACAATATTTCAACAATCATGCGATTTGGCTCAGTTGTGTTGTTCAGATTGAGCAGTTAAAAATGTTGTCATCTTAACAAAGGTAATTGAGAAACATTGATTGTTTTGTGTGGGCACTTTGCTGATATGTTGAAAAAAGCTTAAAAGTCTAAATCAGGGAGAAGTGTTTTCTAAAAAAATTCATGATTTAAGTAAACTAATTATTTCAGTGAAGGAATTGGAAGAGTTTCACGGTCGTCTTCACAAATCCCCTGTGAGATTACATTTATAACCATTGTATAATTTGGATATATTTCACTGCAGACAACATAAAGACAAGGAAAATACAACTGGGTTTTCAGAAGACTTTCCAGTTCGAGCATTTTCCTGTTCCATATTGGAGACATGGTTGCATCCCAGAGGAAAAATATAGAGGGTTTAATTACATCAAGAGTTTATATTCAATGATTAGTCTGGTTTTAGACAATACATCTTGAATTTGCAATCCATCCAACATTTTTTTTACCTGTATTGCATACCCGAAAATGTCAAGAAAGCTTATAGTGAAGAGGAAGCTTTATAATTTAAAAGGTGAAGTTGTAACAGTAATTTATAAAATGTCTATATGTCTGTTTTTTTTTTTAATAGAAATTATTATGAGCTGATGATTTTTGTTGTTATGTGCAGGTTTATGTTTGGAGATTCTGGACTCATGAATTCTGGACTCATGACCTCAGCTTCAGCCCTGATTGGGAGCCTCTGCATCCTTTCATTCAGTGATGGACAGTGCTGCAACCCCACGCACCTTCCATATACTCCCGTCTTCTTCAGACCCTATTCTTTCCTTTCTCCCCCCCCCCCACAGAAGAAAAAACTAAATCCCCGGTTCCTGTGGAGCGGCTGGTTTTGTGTGGTCCCAGCACTGTCCCGTGTTTTTATCGCTCCTGTGACGGGTTACCCCCGGTCTCCCTCGCACCTGCGCCGCTCCCAGGTCCCTACAGGAATGCGCTGGGGCTTGTAATCGCCTTTGTGGGGGCCATTGAGTTGTACACGGCTGACTGAAACTTCCCAACCTCACAGCGCGCTGGCCGCTGAATGGGGCTCAGCGTGGGGCGGCTCTCCAAACCACGGCCGCTGCCAAATTCCTACAGTGGAGCTCCACAATCACTCCCACACAGGCCCCGGTATATACAGCCAGGCAGGAGGGATGGGGGAGGAGGGGAGGGATGGGGTCGGGATGTGGTGGTGGTGGTGTTGTGAGTGTGAGTGTGTGTGTGTGTTGGACACAGAGATTTAAAGTCTACATTTGACCCCACTTTGTGCGTTTTATCCACTCAGGCCCGAACATGCATTTGGCTTTTCCCCCCCCCCCCCCCAATCGCTGCGTGATTATTTGTGATTTGAAATTGGACATTTTAAAGTGTATTGGATGTCTCACCTCTTGTCGGAAAGCTCCAGTGCAGATGCTATTCCAACAACGGAGAGATCTGGAAAATGAGAAATAGAAAATGGGGGGGACAAAAAAGGAAAAAAAAAAAGATTTGGTGAATGCTGCTGGACAAAGTTTGGATAAATGAAGCAATTTCTCATAACTTTCAGTGTATTCTGCGCTGCGTTTCGGTGCATTAGGTCTGTGCGCCGGCGTGCAGCGTGGTAGCTGTGGGTAGATAGAGCAGCACCGCAGGATTAAGAGGCAGCAAGATTGTTAAACATGTCAACGTGTAATTGCACGATAAGGCCCTTCCGAGGAATTCATTGGCCCAGTTGCTTTCTCTATTCCGCGCTAATCTCGCCCGGCACATTCGCTCTGTGCAATCTGTCTCCATAATCTTCTGTGACAGAGCGGGCGACGTGAGCAGGCTGCCTGGTAATTTTTTTTTTTTTTTTTTAGGAAAAGGGGGGAAGAGACGCGGAGAAAATATGCAGAGGCGTGATAAAGTGACGCTAATTATCCCCATTTAGGACAGGGAGTGCAAGGGATCGGGGCTTTGCGAGCAGCCCGAGTGTGCGCCGGAGCTGATGGCCTCCTAGCACGGAATATATCGGTGGCTACAAGATAAGAGGAGCGCACGGCGGAGAGATTTATTGGCCGGTCAGCTAAACACAGTCTTGCGCACACACAGACACACGCACACACACACACGCACACACGCACACACACACGCACACGTTTACATCCGCACCCATCGTTGCCTGTTCACGTTGCACCCTGCACTTACCGCTCCTCAATCCTCAAGGTGTAATTTATGCGGGTTAAATTTGCCAGAACGCGCCTCTTTGAGCCATGGCGATGCGCCGTGACGCGCTCCGCCTTCCCGGGCTTTCAGCGCTAATCCGCATCTCTTCACATCAACAGATAAGATTTGAAACAGATGCAAAACACGTGAGGGGTGGGGGGGGGGGGGGGTTAACCAAACCCAACTCCTCTGCGCCACATACACGCTGCGAGGAGTACAGTGCGCGGAGAGATGTCTAGATGCAGCTTCTTTGGGATTTTGGAATTTAAACTCGTTCTCAGACATTGTTCCCCCCTGATTCCTTTCAATAGATTGACGAGCAGCCAGACGTGACACGCTCCACTATGAGGCCTAACAGGTTTAATTGACATGCCATGCAAGTCTTCATCAGTGTGAAATAGACCCTTTAACTATGTATTTGAGATTAATTGATTTTTTTCTATATTCAAAATGCCTAAGTAGGCATAAATGTCCCTCATTTGCATGTGTATGGCATATTAGCCTGCATCTGAGGCCTACAGGCAATGAAAGGTGTACATGTCAAAAGAAGATGTGGTTTATGACAAAAAATCTAGGTAATTTTCATTATTTTTAAGGGATTAATAATCTGAATGACATTGGGGTCTTTGCTCTTCAACACCCATCCCTCCACAGTGAAGGGGTTTGTGCCAAATCTGCAGAAAGTGTCAGTTGATCCATCTACAGCTTTGAAATTTTGACGAGTCATGATTTAACCCCATTTAACTCCACATGTGGTGGAGGTTTGAGTCCAGTTTGTGCAACAGTTTGGTTGTAAATCATTTGATGGTTGTGCTCCTTGATATCTGGTTTATCTTGAAATATTTGGTGCTCTCTTTTGTTCAGTGAAGGAAACTTTTATATGTTGATAAAAGGTTGTTTTTCTTCCTTTACGGTAGCAAACCTCTTATTTCTCTCCATGTTTATTATAGAGTTCTTAAAATTATCCCGTTTGTGCCTCATGCAGTTTTCTGGACTTCATCAAGAGTCGAGAGGAAAATTCAGAAACGACTCTCACTGATACCTACTCTTACTCATCTTACTGCCTCTCATGTGATTGCAATTTATTAGAAGAATAAAAGCATGTTGGATTTAATAACAGCTGTTACAAACTCATGATTTGAACACTGCTCAGGGAAAATTGGTTAAATGAATGTAAGAGATTTTATGATACTGAGAATCTTCTCTGAGGTCACCACGTAGCCACCAAGATGTAAATTTATATAAAGCCTTTAATCTCGTGGTTCACATATTTTATGTTTTATCTCTTAACAATAAAAAAATTTAAAGGCACGAGACATAAATGAGGATGACAAAAAAATACATGTCCCGAGGCCAGTGGCTGCAAAATAAACCAGTTCAAGTGAAGGAGTGAGACTAGAGTCTTTAAAATAATAACTATGGTAATATTAATAATTTTATCCATAAACTATTGGTTACATATTTATGTTATTTACCATTTCCACCTAAGTCTCATGAGTTAAGTGTCAAGTGCTCCAAACAGAAGCAGTGAATTTGGCTTCATCAAAACTTTCTGCGGAAATTCTCCAAATTTCCCTTGTGATTTTATCTGATATGATTTATTCTATAAGTGGAGTTAATATAGATTTTTTTATAGCAGCCTTGTATACAACCATATAAGTAAATTAAAAAATCCTGCACAAATAACACCTCTGCAGACTTTTGATAATTTTTCATTGATTTCATTATTAAAACTTTGATGTGAATTGGTTAAGAGAGTGAATGTGACACAACTTATTGGTTAGACAAATAAAAATGTAGACTAATGACTGATCATATATTTATGTAATATACGAAACATTGTTTAAAACAAGGATTACATTTTTGCTGCTTAAATTTGCTATAAAAACGTCACATTTCATAGGCAATTGAAAGGGGAAAAGGAAACGTTTTAATAAGTAAAAGCTTTTATTCCTTATAATAAACGAAGACACTTTGTTAATTACAGTAACAGGTGGTTTGTCAGATGAGGCCTTCTCATAATCTATATCAATCAGATTTGATTTTTAAGGAATACGTTCAAAAACGAATGGAGCAATGAATTATATGAAATCAAATGAATTATGAGAAAGGAGAATGTGGGCCATCATATTGGCCTGTGTTTAACATTTAAACGACTTGAATATTTTTTGGCCTAACCACTAAATATGAAAAAAAAAAGCTTTTTATAATGTTCTTATTTTATATTTACCCAAATACAAGTTTAGCTCATGAAACATCATCAACCCACTGTAAATGTGTCCTCACAGGCCTTCAAACTGTAGCTTTTACGCACAATTACGCACAAACAATTGGGTCTATTTCAAAGCTCATGGGACCTATATGTGTCCAAATTTAAAGAGGTGGCGATTTTTCTCCAGAGGAGGATTCATGATATTCTCGTGTTATAAAACGTGAAGAGACTCCTCCAAGAACATCGTGAAAAAAAAAGAATCACTCTTAAGCGTTCTCTTAAGAATCAAAGCAACATCTTGTGAAATTTATTCAATTCTTGTTCATTGCAATATCAGGGCTTTTCACTCGCAGGAAAAGCACTTAAAATTACAACAGCAGTTGCCCGTCATCCTTTTGAAATATTAAAATTATTCACAATTTACAATAATTAGAGTGTTACAATAAAAAGAGATGATTTCCAAGAATTAAGACACAGGCTTCTGCAAATGAACACAAATATTTAAAGTACGTGATTTTTTCCCATTTCTTTTTAAAGCACTTTCTTATGATTATGACACGTTTTCTCATTTTCAAATAACTTACAAGAAAATTATGAGACAATTGAACCAAATACTCCCCACGTGGACCTGGCATAACCCTCAACTAAGACTGTGAAGTAATGGACAAAAAGATGATAGCACAATAACCAATATCTCAGCATCATATTCGTTATATAATTCCACTGGTTGCTATTCCAAAAAAAGCCGAGATGAATATGCTATTTACCCTTCATTTACAATATCATAAACATTCTGTACAAAATGCAGGTAGATCTCGGGGCCGGGGTTATTTAGAAAAGAGGTAAATATTTGGTTATGTGTTCGTTTGCAGTTTTCAATTTTTCTGTGAGTTCTAAATATGTGTTAGAGGGACCGTCCCGTTCACTCCAGCCGTGGCGCTCTGGTAATGCTGCGGCAAGGCATGGAGTCTACTTTGCATTGACGGGTCCCCCGGCTCTCCGGTCGGTAAATACATGCTTATCATCTCTCTCAAGTCTCCGGGGCAAGGACCCCGTGAGTGTGTGCTGCTGACGGGAGGGCTTACACTCGGCTCCGATTTCACCAGCGACCCTAACGTCCCCATGGCAGTGGAGGAGGAGACGCCGGAGCCCTGGTGCTGTGTGTAGGTGATCCCGCCGTAGCCGGAGGGTGAAGCGTTCATGTAGCTCTGAGAGTTCGAGATGGGGCTGTACTGCAGCGCTGTCATGTCGTAGCGGTGCATGGGCTGCGGGTTGTGTGAGTGGTGGTGGTGCGAGTGGTGGTGGTGGTGCCCTCCGCTCCCCGGGTGCTGGCTGTAGGCAAGCTGAGCCTCCTGCATCATCGCTGCGGCTGCTGCCGCTGCAGCCACCTGCCCCGAGTACGCACCGTTCGCCCAGCCGTTCATGTGCGCGTAGCCGGAGCTGCCTGAGCCTCCGTGACCCCCGGGGCTCTCTAACCTCTGTCCGATCCCCGATGAACCCATGCCGACCCCTAAACCAACTCCACCACCCCCACCGGGCCCAGAAAGCAGTCCTCCTGCGAGGGAATATTTGTCCTTTTTCAGCAGCGTCTTGGTCTTCCGTCTTGGCCGGTACTTGTAATCCGGATGCTCCTTCATGTGCATGGCTCGCAAACGTTTCGCCTCGTCGATGAAAGGACGCTTCTCAGCCTCGGACATTACCTTCCACTCGGCACCCAGCCGCTTGCTGATCTCAGAGTTGTGCATCTTGGGGTTCTCCTGTGCCATCTTCCTCCGCTGCCCACGGGACCACACCATGAAAGCGTTCATCGGTCTCTTCACCCGTTCCTGGTTCGCTTTGGACCCGCTATTCGGCCCCGTTTGCCCCGTGGTAGTGTTCGTTTGGGGGCCGGGGGAATGGAGGTCAGTTTCCATCATCATGCTATACATTCACCTGGTTTTAAAGTTCGCCACCAACAGAGAAAAAAGTATTTTTTAAGATAGGCTAAGTGCGCACAAAGTTCGGGGGCGCACAGGTCGACTGAGTCGCAGAATTGATATTCTGAAACCCAAACTAATCAAATACGACACAAAAAATAATCCGAGAAGGGATATAAAAATTTTCCAACCAGTTTTTCGCCCTGTCTTCGCCTGGGTTGGTTCACATCCACTGTGAGAGAATGCGCATTTGAGCCACTTTGCTTATGTCGGAGTTGAGAAGTTGGTTAAAGCGGCGGCCATATGATGCGCACTGACAGCGGTTAAATGAGCCACAAGCGGCCAATGAGGCTCTAGCAGCAGAGTGATGTGCATGGCGTTTGGTCAGGTGACTAGGGGACCATGGAGGAAGAACACGCCGGAGGAGGAGGAGGAGAAGGAGGAGGAGGCAGAGAGGAGGGTCAATCCCACAAATAGCACAAGGCATTTGAAATTTCCAAACACCCTCTCAGAGACTCAAACTAAACAAAAATAACTAAGATTTGTTTGCAGCGATGAAGCGACCAAACGGTGGGGGCAGTCTGTGATTAGACTGAGTCAAACATCTCAGCATATTTTAAAATATGGCTCATGTATGGATGGATGCTGACTTTCAGAAATCCGCTTTAAAGAGAGAAGCAGCAGTTTGAGAGAAATTATTTCTTTACCCTTCACTTTCTCTTCATATATGAAAGTTAGAAGATTTTCTTAATCGGGATATTCTTACACTCACTGTGCGTGCTGGAAGGCTGGGCCCAACTGTAATTTTACGTAGAGGAATTACACCACAGCACAGCCGATACAAACCAATTCACTTTCAGAGGACTTGATGCGCAACCAGCTCCTCAAAATCTAGATTTTTAGTCACCTCTCCTTTTACCAAGGAATATAATTAAGGCAGGCTATGTAAGAGTGAAAGTGTGTGGCGGTGATTTGGTATAAAACAGTTGGTATAAAGAGGAGAAACCCATGAGTGTGGATGGCCACATAACGGGATAAAATTGCCGGGGAAAAGCGCTCTTATCGCCGTCTGCTGGTGATGGTGCATGAGTCCTCGTGTCTCTGCCTTCAGCTACAGACATTGACTTTCTTTATAACAATATTTAATGTGTCTCATTTAACGTCCAGTCCAGCAGTCCGCGTGCGTAAAAACCATGAGAGGAAAGTGTCTTCGCGTCCGGGCATATATAATCCAGATTTCACAGCTGACCTCCTCTGAAAAGCCCAATCAACCTCTAATTGAAAGGGAAAACGAAATACCACTTCCCGCGGCGAGACTAACGATTTAATCATTCTATCGTTCTTTGCTGTGTTTTTTTATATTTTAATTAGAGCTTAGCTTGATAAAGCTCCCTGCTCAGGGGCCTGAGGGAGCGGGATCACTCGGACGGATCCATGCGTCTTTGGTAATAGGGTTAACGGGAGATCACAATGGTCAATAAACGTTCGCAGTGGTCCGGGCCATGTGGCTTAAGGCCCGAGAAAGATGACAATATAATGACGGCGAAGGCGGAGGAGGGGGGGGACATGACACCAGACAACAAACAGGAGCAAAGACAAACAATGCTGACTGATAATAAAGTCCTATAATAAAATAATGGAAAAAAACACTTTGCTCGATATTAACCCTAATAGTTCCCATGTGAGTCTACAGTAATTTAAAATAGGCCCATAATTACAAGAAACTATATAAGCAGACAAAATCTGACATAATCAAATCTTTGGGCACAGTTATTTCAAATTCAGAAAATAATAATTTTTAAATAATCTGAACAAGTAATTTTGATGAACGACAATAGAGAGAATGTTTATTATTATTAATAATAATGTAGTGGATGTATGTTGTTCATGGAGAGTTGGCCTCACATGCAGTGACACAAGGACCCCGGTGGTCAGTGTTTTCTCTCTCTGTCATCCCCCATCAGTTACTCCTCTTTTAACAAACCTCTTTTCAAGCCTCCTCGCTCCTTTGTGCGCGGCCTCTGCAACAGGATGTGAGTGTGTGTGTGTGTGTGTGTGTGTGTGTGTGTGTGTGTGTGTGTGTGTGTGTGCGCGTGTGTGTGTGTGTGTGTGTGTGTGTGCGCGCGCGCCCACGACTGGGGCTAAGGGTCAAAGCAGTTATCCAACACTCCTACCCACACAACAAATACCCCTTAATATAAAGAATCCCACAGCTATGAGCGTCCACACGCATTGTCATTGGACCCTTTTTTCTACACTTATTCTCATCATCCATGCACAAAAGTTACAAAACCCGTTTTAATCTTTGACCTTTTCTGCTAAAGTAGTTAACCTGAGCCAAAACGTTTCCACGCGCGTGGTGCGTGGCTGTGCGTAATTGTGCGCAAGCCAGGACACTTGGAACTGGTTGGCGTTGGCTCTGGGGGTAAAACAGGTAACTATGGTCACCTGCTGATCACCTGGACACACAACACGAGGTCTTGTGTCGAATATTGAACCGATCATACTTGTACATAGTAGTTCAATGTTTGCTTAAAACCTTGTTCTGATTTGTTGTCCTTGTGCTCAACCTTGTTCTGCTTGGTTGTCCTTGTTTTTTTTGTTTATTTGTCTATTTCTGTACGTTGAGAGCAACGGAATAAACGTAGTCAAATTCCTTGTTCGTGTACGCATACATGGCCAATAAAGCTGATTCTGACCTGAAGAGAGAAAGCACCTGTTCACTCGCACTAAAATCTAAAGATGCGATGATCAGCCCTGGACCACTTTCACCCGCCTCTCCCCGCCTACTGAGAGGTAAACAAACAGTCATGTAACGTCCATTCGGACAGCCAATAACCCCAGTAACAATTAATCGTTTAATAAATAGATCCACATTTTTACACCGCGCACCAGATTTGTTTCCTCTGTAATTCAGACGGAGACAGATGCATCAGATAATAACCACTCAGCCCGGAGCAGATCACTAGCCGATAATGTCACTTCGGGGGAAAAAAAAAAATCAACCTGAGTCGGTTAGTGAGCAACTGGTAGCACCAGGAGCCGCGGAGCGCTGCGCTCTGCTGCGCAGCCGAGCCCCGCGGAGCTCACTTGTCCCAAAATAAAACCACAGCCTGCAGCTATGAAAACACACATTACACTTGTACTGAAATGACGATGCCAATAAAGACAACCATGCGCAGTGAATGAGATCAGAGAGCTGTCACGTTACCGCTATTTATTGCGCCATACGAATTTCATCAAAAAATAGATTTCACGCAACAAGACAGGTTAACTGCATCCACAGGTTAAATATCGGCACAAATGTCGTTTTTTTTTGCGTGTATATGTAAACTTACGCATGTTCCCCTGGTTCCCTCTGCTCCAGACCAAGTGGGCAGATTTGTCCCTTCATACTCCTAAAGCCGTCCTAAACCCTCCAAAGCTTCATGTAAGACCGCTACTCCCACTACAGTCTGGCCGCTCCAGTGCCAAGGCCATCCTTACCCGGTGCCCAAACCCACTACTCAACACACACTGAGGGGCAGAGACAAGAAGAAATGACATTTATTATACACTCTAAAAAAGACAATTCCAAGTTATTGTTTCTCTCTGCGAAAGGGGCTTGCTTCTAACATAATGAAGCGTCTTTTGTGTGGCACAGAACAATACAAAACAAGTATTCTAATAAATAGCCACTTTTTTCTTTTTTTTTTTTTGGCTCTCCAGGATGAATGGACTGGAGCGGCGGGGTTCTGAAAGGCAGCTGTGCCGCATTGGCGGAGGAGGGGCGAGGACTTGGCGAGGAGCCCCGCACCCCCTTCGCCTCCTCCTGCATTCTGACTCCCATTACTGATCCGGGAACAGAAAGGGATGCAGAGACAGGGGGAGAGAGGAGGGAAGAGGAGAGGAGGGAGGAGAGGTATTGACTTTGGAGGCTGTTTTCATTCGTGACATTAACCGAGAATGAGATCCTGGAATCACCAAATATTACTGAAAACACTGAGGAGACCAAAGTGTCCAGTCAGAGTCCGTTTATATGACTTGTGCAGCTCACAAGCATGTGGTTCTGACAGCTGACACACACACACGCACACACACACACACACACACACACACACACACACACACACACAGATTAATTAAACATCTCTTATATATACCCAGATGCACAGTTTGAGGAATGTGCAGTGTCTGTCAGTGTGCAGTGTCTGTCAGACAGACAGACAGACAGACAGACAGACAGACAGACAGACAGACTAATTTCTTGTCTGTGTAACCCACAGGATGAGAGCCAGGTGGATCAGCTCCTTCTCTGCTGAAGAATCAGGTGAATGGCTGCCTCCTTTCTGCCTGTTGCTGCGTCCTTGCGTCACAGTTGCCAGAGCTGATGGACTCCCTGATTTAAAGTTTCTGTAGCTGGCAGCATCTCTTTACTGCTTCGCGTGTCCATGTGCTTTCATGCAAGCCAAGGTGAAAAAATTTGTGGATGCTATTAAAGTAATTCTGTCATTTAGGAACAACAAAGCAGACTCTTGGAGAAGCTTTAGGAACTGATCATTCATTGTTGTATAATGATTTGGTGACATTAACAGGACAGACAAAGAGGAAGGGTTTGGTCCTCCACTTTAAGCCGCCACAAAAAATCTGTGGTTTTTAAATAAGAATACATTTCATATATATAACCTCAACAGGGCGATGTCACCTAACCTTTTGAATGGCACGCGATCTAAAGTCATGATAGGGCGAGAGTACAGTGGCCCTAAGAGCTCAATGCTCCGCAACTTAAGAAAACACATGCAAAATAAGTAACAATTTTACAATACATGCTGCAGATACATGTAAAATGTCCAAACAAATAAATGTGCATTAAATACACCCAACCTGATACAGAAAAGTGCTGCAAGTAGCATAGACAAAAATAAGATGAACCTGACCGGGACATGCTCGTGACCTCTTAAGCTGCTTTCAGACATGTAGGCTGGATATTCTCCTTAAATCTTCTGGAGGGGCTGTATGTGAGAACGCAACTGACGGTGTCATTTGCACCAGACATTCCTCTGAACATTTCCTGCCAGCCCCCTAGGAAAATGTCCAGAAGAATCACAGCGAGTGATGGAAGCAAAACAAAACAAAACAAAAAACGGATGAAAAAGAGGGGCCACACACAGCAGATGTCAGCTTGGAAAGACAATGAGATCCGAGAGCTTTTGGTGATAAGAGGCGACACCGGTGTCAATGTGCGGTAAATAAAAACATGTGATTTCCAAAGCAGAATTTCGACGTCATGTCCTGCCTCCTGCATGCTCTACCCAGATGCCACTTTTCCAGTTGCTGTGAAAGCATCCGCTTTGAGCTCTCAGGGCCACCATACTTGTGGTATTTCTCAACTTAGCCTCAATAAACCTGCGGTGGGTAACTCTTTCATTCACTTTCTGTCTGAGAAAAAGACTCGCTGCTGATTAAAACAACTGCTACGTCCTGTCATTTTCACTGATTCACCAGAGATTGCTCTGTCACTTTGTGAGATGTGCGGCATCAAATAAGTGCTATACCCATGAACCACACGAGCAGGAGATTGACACAAAGTGATAAAGCTAAGTAAAAAGTCAATGTTGAAACTATTGAGGGAGGGAGGGGGACAAGAGAGTGAGAGAGAGAAAGTGTGAGATGAGGTCAAGTTCAGGCCTGAAAGTGCTGAGGGAAGAGCGAGCCAATTGGCTAAAAGCAAAGGTCCTCGCTCTGTTCATTTGAGCACCCTCATCTCTCAACACACAAATCTTAATAACATGACACTCAAAAACACAAAGAGCTCAACAACAGTGAGAGGCAACAACACACAAACATAAAAAAAAAAAAAAAGTCAAGAGAGATACCCCCAAAAAAATCTACAAATCTTGAACTTTCATACTCTCTTAAAACGAGACAGTATTGAAAACTATGAGGAACACACTTGTACAGGCAGCATGTAACCTGATACGTTCTGAGCCTTATTTACACATTGAGAACACAACTGAAAAAGACTATAAGAAAGCATATTGTCTATCAAAGTGAGGGATTGTCTTCAGCTGCTTTCAGACATGCATTAAAGTCTGGACATTTTCCTGACATTTTCTGGAGGGGCTATATTCAATTCAATTTTATTTGTATAGTTTCAAATCATAATATACATCATCTCAAGGCACTTAACATAGAAGGTTGAGACCTCAAAATTTATAGAGACAGTTCCAGCATTGTAAAAAGGGGGGAAGAGAGGAGGGGAGGGTTGAAAAGAATGTATGTGAGAACACAAATGTCTGAGTCAGTTGCGCCTGTAATTTTTCCAGAACTTTTGCTGCCAGCGCCCAAGTAAACAGTCCAGAAAATGCTCGGGTAACAGGACGCCATCAGGATACCAAAAACGAGATGATATAAAGTGGTGTGAGACGTCAAAACATAAAATCAAAACCTGTGTCATTTTTTGTACAAAGTGAACAGACCAAGAACAGAAATCAGGTGTTGAGAATATTTCAAGTTAGTAATGGTTGAAATTGGTTTATGTGCTGGACGTATTGAACATATTTTAGAAAACAACATAATGCATCGTGTCCTTATTGATTTGAGAGTGGGTTAGAAAATCCAAACTGCCAAACTGAAGGTGCCATTTTTTTGCCCTTCAAATCTGGGGCACTCTTGTCTACAAGCAAATTGTTCTTTTGTTGCTCCATGTGCTCTATTTTCATCTTCTCTTGTTGGAATTGTAAGAGAGGAGCATATAAGGGCTTGATGGAGTGGTGAGTCAGAGACAGGACGACATGAACAAGTGAGAAGGAGAAAAGGAGGGAGGGAGAGAGAGAGAGAGAGAGAGAGAGAGAGAGAGAGAGAGAGAGAATGAGAGACCAGGGAGGCCAATGTCAATCCCACAGCAAACAGCAGTGGATAATCATGGGCTTTAGGAAAACACTGTGTCCATAATGCTATTACCCAGGATTACCTACTCCAGCAGCGAAGGCAAGACTCTCTTCATAGTGTGCCACAGACCTTTCAGATAATCATCTTATCACAGATGACAAACTCAGAAGCAACATCCCGTTATTCAGAAAGGACGAAAAAATCTGCAGCGTGTTTTGAATGAAGACATATTGTAAGCCCAAAGTATTCCAGTGAAAAAATATCAGATTTTGAAATTAGCACGCCAGTCACTTCCTCTCTCTCTCTCTCTCTCTCTCTCTTTCATTCTCTCACTGTATCCTCCTCCCGGGGCGCTCTCTCCTTCTCCCGCAGGGCAATTAGAGACAAGATTTTACGCATTGTTCAGCTTATCAATTAGCCATAACACCTTCCCCCTCTGATTGGTCTGTAATGAACGTAATGGTTTTAACAGTCAGAGTTGCAACTCTTAGAGGTGCTGCGCTAATGGTGTCGCCACGGCGATGGAGTCACAGTAACAGCTCGGTGGAAAAGCAGGAAGGAGGAGAAGGAGGTGTTGGGGGGGGGGGGGGTAAGTCAGCTCTCTCTAACATATCTCTAATTAGAGCTCACAGTCAGTCATTACTGATGTAATAGGGTGTAACACTAATGGCTATCAGGCAAGTCCCCACAAACAACAGAGGGGGCTCTTGTAAGGTGAGAGGAGCAGAAAATTTATGGAGGAGGGAGAGAAAAAAACCTGAGATTATGATGAGGAGATGGGGTGAAATGGAAAGTTGGTGTGTGTATGTGTGTATGTGTGTGTGTGTATCTTCTACAAAGCCTCATAGTAGATAAGGTTTTAAGTGCAGCCGTCAGACAAGGTCAGGGCCCATTAATGGAACATCTTTCTTGATGGTGAAATCTGTCACGTTAGACACCGGCCAGATATAGAGATGGACAAGACAAGAAAAAATGGATAAAAATTAAGAAGGTATGAGAGCCTGCTTGGTCCAGGGGAGGCAGAGGACAGACAGAGAGAGACGGAGGGAGGGCGGCAGTGAGACAGACTTAAGCACTTTGGCACTTTTACCTTGTTAGCACTGATGCGCCCATTCAGCTAGTGATGCATGTTTTTACACTTTTCAGCACTAGATTGCTGTGGCTGGAGCAAAACAGAATGACAGTGGTAAAGAGAAGGACGGTGGATGATAGGAAGCCAACGTCAGGAGAAATGAGAAGTGACAGCCTTGAAACGAGAGCTGAATTCTTTACATCGTCTTTGGATCAGAGCGGGAACGTCTGAGTAGTTTGTAAAATTATAGATTATTGGAATTAAATACATTATTTAAGACATATTTAAAAATCTAAAATGACATTGTTGTGTAGATGGGGTACTACTTATATGTAAAGCAATGTGCAATGCCTGTAATGGTATTGTAAAGTGATGTAGTGTGATTCGTGTTAGCATGCTGTTTTCGTAGCAGTCATTAAAATGGACAAAGCTACCCAGAATAAGCTGTTCCTGTTAAATTCAGTTAACCACGTTAAGTGTGCTGCGTTAAGTTTACGTCCTGTCGTCATCACCTCCATGGGCTGCGTCTACCTATACTTGATATTGATTGGTTTGTAGACTGGCGTGCGTCAGACATTGGGGTGTTGTCAGTGTGGCCATTTTATTCTCTACCTTAATTGAATAAAGTGCATAGAAAACAGTAGTCTTTCCATGAGGATGGAGACAATAAATCGTCAGTCAAACATTACATGAGAGGAGGTGTAGATTACAAGCAATCCTGCGAGGAGCTTCGGCTTCTTTTTCTTCTTCTATTGTTTTATGTTGTCTCAACTTCCTGCAATTGGTTAAAAATTCCAAACATATCCAAAACACTGCAAGCGATCCGGACCATGGCTGATCCAGACAGAGACGACCTTTGGGTACGTTGGTCTGGACCGTGGTCCAAGGAACCTTTCACACCTGTTATTTTGGTCCGGACCAATCAAGGTCGCTGTGAAAAAGTCCTAAAAGTCAACCATCTTTAAGCTCTAAATTTGTTCTGCTAAGATTTCCCTGCAGGTTTTCTTGTATTCTTCTAGACATTAACCCCAAGAGTTAAACACATCACATACACTCAAATTACTCAGGAAACGGTTCTACAACAAACAATGTAAATGCTTCTTATTTCGGCGTATTCATTCACACACCAGTCATCCAGCTGTCAAACATAAAATGCAACAATATATACATGCAGTCATTCTCCCATAGTACTTGGTAGACTGAGTTCCTAGTTTGCAGTGAGTCCTCTGAGGATATTAAGTTGAGCCTTGGAGGAATATTGTATGTGTAACCTATTGTGCAGCTTCACTTACAACAGTGGAAGAGACTTGGCCTTTGAGGGAGCTGCAGGACTTCAGGGGGGTCTCTATTCCTGAACTCAGCCTTGAAAGTGTGTGAGTGTGTGTGTGCATGAGTGTGCATCCGAGACCTGGCGTGGGGGGTTGGGGGCTCCTCAGCTGCCCAACTACAGTCCCTTACCCAGAATTCGAAATAAGGTCACCGTCCCCGGGAGGCCCCAAGTCAAAGCCTCCCTTCTTCACCTGCCCTTTAACTCTCCTCATCGCCTCCTTACCTAATTTAACTCTTCACCTGGGTCCCAGGTTTCCTCCTTCCATATAATCACATATCGTTTTTTTTCTATTTTTCTATAATGGCTCTGTTATGTTACACAGATTAAAAAAACGTTTCCAAAAAGAACGCGAAATCCAAAAAGGAAGGACATCACAGTGACTAAGTATCAAATATTCTTGTTCTTGTATCAAATATTATCCTTCACCTCAGTTGGAGCACGATTTTGTTTGTCTTGTCCTCTACATAAAAAAAGGTTTCAGTAATGTCATTGGGCCTTAAAACTGTAATTTGATTGGAAAAATGAATTTTATGGATTAGCAAAACAATAACAAAAAAAATGGAGTCATTAGATAACGCAGGTAACAAAGTGTATTAAAGCTCATGGAGTGTGGGCGTGTGTGTGTCTGTGCGTGTCCAGAGCAGCAGAGATGCATACGCCCAGAGTTAAACAGGACAATAACACACCATTCTTATGCTAATCAAGGAGGCCATTAATGTTTACATTCAAAATCCGGCCTTCCAAAGAAATACATTCCCTCCCTAATAAACAAGGATAATTAGTTCCCTCTTAAACCCATATTCCATTAACTCAGGTGAATCCATCAGAGTTTTATCAAATTTCTGCTTCATTTTGCATGATAATGTAATTTAAAAGCAAATTACATATTCAGACATACTTGGCGAGGGAGAGAAAGTAATATATGTGTAAAAAGGCTTTTTTGTTCTATTTTACATGTATCTGGAAATATTTAAAAGTGTTTCCTGTAATTCAGTGCTGCTGATTTATGCATAAATTTAATTTTGTAACCGTAACAGCTTATTGACGATTAACGAAGGATGCATTAAATGCCCCCTGCTGGTTTTCTGCACACTTTGTAAATATGACACCTTATGTTCCAATGCTGTATGGTTGATAAAGTGCATTTTCTTATTTGAAGGGGTTAAAATCTGCAGGGAAACCCCAAATCAGCAGTGAAATAACAGACAACAACCTTTAGCTTCTATTTGCTGAGTGTCATATGTGTGCTTTCACCAAAAGAGGGAGGGAGGGAACGTAAAGGTCAACTGGTCCACATGCATACTTGCGCACACAGGCACATGCATGTACAGTGTCCAATGAACTTTACAGTTCTTTACCGGAGAATAGTTTTGATTAAACCTAAACAAAAGTTTGCAGCAACTAAACAGGAAAGCCCAAACTGAAGAACTCGTATACGCTCAACAGAGTCACTTTTCAAATGGTGTGACAATGTGGGAGAGTGAGCGGCAGAGAAAGAGGGATTAAGGTGGGGGAGTAGGTTTAATTTTATAAAGAAAATAAAAAAATAAATAAAACTACACCCTTTGTATTTTACCCTTTATGTAATTTCTTTGTTTTCATATATTCCCATTTACTGTGCTAAACACATTTATATACGGTAGGTAAGTAGCTTGCCTTTTTCTCTCCCTTCAACGCACACACACGCACACACACATGTGCACACATACACACACACGCACACACTGTAATGGATAGGAGCTGGCTGAGGGCGTCTGTCAGGGGCGACTGTTCTAATCAGAGCAGTGGGGAGAGAGATAAAGGAGAAAATAATGAGTGTGGCATCAGGCCTTTCATAGCGCAACAAAAGGCCACGGGATCAGATAGGCACACACAATGTGGAGAGGAGAGGAAGGGAGGAGAGGAAGAGAGGGATGGGAGGAGGCAGAGCGGGGAGAGAGAGAGAGAGAAAGAGAGAGAGAGAGAGAGAGAGAGAGAGAACGAGGGATGGCCAGGGAACGGGCTTGCTAATAAGCCCTCTTGCACTGTAGGTGATGTAGGCAACAGTAGGCGACATTATAAAATGCAAGCTTATGTCTGGCTTTACTCAAAGGATACCGTCAATGGGGTTGGATGGACGTTACTATGACAACATCAATAATTTTAGCACAGAGCAGTCCTTCAGAGGGAGCTGATTATAAATGCATTTTCCCGTCCGTACACATCCCTCCATTTGCTGTCTCAAAATACTTTGTCAGCCTCGTGCCCTCTTTTCCTACTGCTGATTAGTGCTGCTTCATTTACTGTGTGCGATAATTTACAGTCATCCTTTGATTATTAATGCTTAATTTACCCAGATTACACTCCTTTGATTATTAATGCCTAATTTAGCCTGATGACTCCAATCATTAGACAGTGCCCAAACTGAAAGCAAACAACCTTAGTGGTCTTCCAATGTACCGATACAGCCTCTTCTACAGATAATGATACTGTTCAGAGGAGCCGGCGGGTCTGTGAGTGTTAAGTCAATACCCACGTTTTTACCCAAACTACCATCAAACTTTAAAGAGAAAAGAAATACTAATTAGAAAATGCAAGCTAGGAGAAATGAGCAGGCAGACTCAGAACAGAAAATCCTATTCAGAGACTTAATGAGCTTGTCGAAGCTGAATAATTGATTTCTAATTCTAGCCTGCAGCTGTTGACCTAACCAGGGAGTGTTTTGAATGGAGCTGAAATATGTTGCGCTCTGACTTGGCACTGTTGACTTTCTGGTGGCGGAACCATCATCATGTGTACCTCACACTTTAAGGTTTTTATTTTTGACTCAGATGTAAAGTTTTCCAGAGTTAATGACTTGTACAAACAAACATAATCAGACTCCTCATTTGAAAGTCATCACAAGAAATATCCTCGACGACTTAATCCTCCTTCAGATCTTGCTCAGTATTTTAGACGGGACACGATTTGATAAAAGGCCGCTTGATTTTCAGCTGCGACAGCTCGGCGAGGTAAACTCTCCCATCGTATAAAAGCGTTGGGAACCACTGTCCATATCCGATTGTAGGTGTTTTATGTTTCGCTCATTTGCTGCGGAGTGATTCTTTGTTGCCCTGCGTGGACGATCATATCCTGGGGGCTCTGGGGCAGGAGCAGCACAGAGCACCCTGTGTGTGAACCACAGCCGCCCAGCGTCCCTGTAAGATGACCTCACGGAAAATAGGCCTAATTATTGTCGTGACAGCCCATGCTATCATATTCTGCCAGATCAGTCACTACGTAGGAGGGGGGTAGAGAAAAATTAACAGAAATATATACCACTGGGCTACCAACCTCCCCCCCTAAACTGAGCCCATTTATTTTTAATACCCTAATCAGCAGGTCCCAAAGGTGGCTTGGCTCTCACTCACCCGCACAGTCAGGCACAGGTGAGTACAGGTAAGGCAGCAGGGAGAGAGGAGGAGGTGGACGGGGAGCGGAGAGGCTGCGGCTGGAGCTCAAGTTCTCATCAACAAATACAAACTTAGCTAAAATAATCGGCAGCGGCAGAAAAGTTTCAGGAAAATATAACTTTCCACCTCTGCAGGAGAGATAGGGGATAAAACGGTTGTGGATTAGAGACGAGACGGAGGGCCTGAGAGGAAACAGTCATTAGACACAGAGTTTAAGGTAGACAGCAGTGATTAACTCAAGGATCGTCCTATTCCTGAAGCCATGCACATTAGGGCCGGATCATTATATGATACATTTCAGGGCTATTTGCCTGGTTTTGTTCCCAGGGACCGTATTCCGAGAGACACCCTGGGAATGGGACATACTACACCAATAGCTACCTCCGTGAGAAAAACACGGCAAATATCAATGCTCTGTGCTGATGTGTGGATGACACTGACGTGGATACCGCTTGCTTGCTTCCATAGAAGAGTGTTAAGGTTGCCACAGGGGATTGTAGAGGAACAGAAAGTTTATAGAAACTTTAAATTATTATACAAAATCTTCAGAAGATTAAACTTTTGTTGTTGAAGTGTGGAAATACCCTGCTATTTGTTCTTTTTTTTGTTCTTTTTTTTAAGGAAATTATTTACAACTTGGGTCTTATATCTGGGTTTTCACTCTTTTCAAGAAATACATTTCCAGGACATTTTCAATGACATAAGGTGTCCGATGGGAGATCAGTTCTAAGACTAACAAGTTCCTCTATGTGGTAAACTACTACTTTTACTCCTACTAAAATTACGTTAAATTGTGGCTCTTTAAACACAGGACAACTGTTAACTGTTGCTGTAAACCTGAATCTAATTTTCTTCTGAATCACATCGACCTTTCTGCACAACAGCAGCTTGATAAACAGCAGCATAAACATTGTTGTTCAACCCTGAACGCCGTTTAAAACCCACTTTCACTGTTTTCACCACTGAGAAAACCAGTTCACATATAATAACAGTGTCACAATTCGTATACCCTGTTAACAGTGTAGCCCAGTGGAGTAAACAATTTCCAATACCAATATATCTGTAGGTATAAGAAAGATAATTGGCAATAATTCCTAAGATGTTATAATCAAATCTGTATGACAAAGAAATGTACTTGAGGCTTGATATATTACAGCTATTTAAATCTAAATTAGATTAAATATAGAAAATAATTTTACATAAGGGAAAACAAATAAAACCAAATATAAACCTTTAATTTGGATTTATTTTAACTAAAATGTAAACATAAAAACACATATTTCCTGCATTGTTTAACCTCTAAAAAAACTTATGTCAGTAAACATGAGTGCAGATACCAATGTGTCGATCTTTATTGGCCAATCGATAAATTGGTCAGCTCTTGTCTTAAATTTTTGTAGCAAGTAAATTTAACATAGTTGCTCTTTAGATGACTCACATTGTCCCCTTACACACCTGGTACTAACATGTACAGGTGTGAGAGCACTCAGATCACACCAGGACACATTCACAGGTGGTCTGGTCCACGTGTCCACATTCTTCTAGCAGTGTGGACGCAGATGTGTCCTGGGCCACATATGAAGGAATCAGCTGATGTCCTCTGACCTGCTACAGTTTCACTATGAACTGAACCTATTTGTATTACTCTTTTTAACATGACTGGCACTTTTCTTAAATTGGTGAAATCTTGCTTCACTGCAGCTGCACAAGATTCCTTCAGCGCCTCCTGACTCCTCTCTCTCTCTCTCACACGCCGGTCACCCAGACTCAGACTGGGTCAAAACAACATCATTTGGTCTTAACTAACACGGATGACACACGTGTTAATTTGCATGTAGAGCGGGTGAGTGAGATCCGATCACAGGTGGTCACAGGAGACACATCCAGGACGCATTTTAATGCCAGGCGTGAACAGTGAACACACGTACTTAGCGCTGGCCATTTGTGATCGGATCTCTCAGGACGGGTGTTAATACCAGGTTTGTTCAGGGCCATTGTGAAAGTCATAAGAGTGAAAGTAAAAAGGTATGAATTAAAGTTACAACCTACAGTTACTGTAATGTTGCATTTAAATGCCTTTGAAGGATTATTCCACTCACATGTCTTGGTTCCCAGGAAACAATTCAATAGTGATTTTATCCAAGCTTTTTATTATTCCATAAAGTAGGTGCCGTCTTTACCAACCTGATGTAATTCAAGGTGCATTCAAAAACACACAACTTTGTGCGTGTGCATTGAAAAGCTCACAACGTTTTTGAATGCACATATTCAGAGTGTTTCAAAACATGACCAAGAGCAGCCCATATAGTCTCACTCATCTGGTCCCTGAACCCCAGCAGCCAGCAGTAAAGAGATGCTTCAAATGAAGGAAAAGAAAAAAATATTTTCTAGGAAGACACAGAACACAACTACTTCTCTCTCTTGTCCTTCTAGGACTGTAAGATAAGGCTAAAACTTTCCAGGTTTACAGGATGCGTGGGAACCCCATTATATCTGTTCATTTGCACTGGTTATACTGTCATGTATGTTAACAGTGGACAGTTTAGGTAAATGATTTTCTTTTGTCTAAATAATTTCAGTTAACTTGGAGGTTTGTTTAACATGTATGACAATCTGCCTGCTTGTGTCCTCCAGTGTCACTCTGTAGAGCACATACCTCCGACAAGGCCCAATAGTCCCCTAGAATTAAATCAACCTGCACCAAATTACACACACTCAGATATCAGTCGCCTAAATATGCCAGACTTTTTTTTCAACAAGACCAATGAATTATTAAGGATTTTTTTTTTAAGAAAACCACCCTATCTCAATATGTTAAAGAACAGCCCCTGATCCAGAACTGGGTTCTTCCCTGACCCATACCACATCCTTCCACCTAGTTTCATTGTTGTTCTAGTAGTTTTTGGGTACTGCTGCTGAGTAACAGACAAACAAACAAGCGCTGATGAAAACATAACCTCTTTGGCGGAGGTGACAAAATGTCATTATTCTTTACCCTCTAGATCGATACATAGAAGTGTTTTCTCATCTGACGCCCTATTGTCATTTGAATGTTCTCTCCAAAACTGTAACAAAAGCTGTGGTTAAGGTTTAGTTGGGTTTACGCAGGAATAGGACTTGGTTAGGTTTAGAGAAAGATCACAAGTTGAGCCATTGATCCATCCCAGCCGCCACTGATTTTCCTCACTTCATCACTTTCCCT
This sequence comes from Hippoglossus hippoglossus, assembly GCF_009819705.1. NCBI lineage: Eukaryota > Metazoa > Chordata > Actinopteri > Pleuronectiformes > Pleuronectidae > Hippoglossus > Hippoglossus hippoglossus. The sequence continues at coordinate 17,775,100 of NC_047171.1, forward strand.
CTCATTACAATCACGAGTGGATTTTAATGGACAATGTGAACGTACATATGTCATTGTGGGACCTAGATCACAGGTTATACTTCATTAAGTATAATGTTCTTACAATCAAAAAAACAATGAAACAAAAATTGAAAAAATTAAATCCACCTTAAAGCATCTTGCTTGAGATGACAATTCGATCAGGACGATGGGACAGAAACCAATAATTTAACAACTTCACTAAATAAAGATTAAAGCGGAGAAGAGGTGCAAGCAAACACACACACACACACACACCCACACACACACACACACACACACACACACACACACACACACACACAATCAAGCAAGAGTAATAAGCTAATAATGTGATTAATTTCACTGATTACAAAATCAGCCGTCTCGAGACAAATGCGTTGTCATTTGTGCGTTTCTGATTGTGTGTGTGTGTTTGTGGTCAGATGCATGTGTGCGACTGTGTTTTTTTTTTTTTGCTCGGAAAGAAAAGAAAGCAGCGGTCACCCTTGTAACCCAGCGCTGCCCTCCACCCCCAGCCCCCTCTCACTGTCACTGGCTATGTGTAGTGTGTAATAGGCACTGACAGTGTTTGCGCAGGTCAATAACCCTCTGGCCCCGTCTAATTGAGGCTAAGGATCCCGGCTTGTCCTGCCATCTATAATTAACCACATCATCTGCAGCCGTATGAAAGATTCAGCTGGACTGGGAGTGGCCGACACATGATCCCGCTGGTGGTGTTTACTGCCAGTGTGTATAAGTGTGTGTGTTTGTGTGTGTCAGTGAATGCACCGTAGTCGTAGTGACTGAAGGATCTTCTGATTTACCGAACAAGTGAATTAATATGTATTGCCATTTCTACTATTGAGTACAAGTGTGCATTTAACCCTAAAACATTCATTTACGATACTATATATTAGTTATAAGAGCAGACACTGTCTTATTTTGTTGTCTGTGATGTTATTGCTAAATGACAGCCACTTGCACAGACATCCAGTAAGTGCATGACAACAGAATTTGCAGTAAAACCTCACGCATCCTCTCTACCTCCCCAGCTTGATCTTTTCAGTGACAGAAACTTGAAGTGTGCTATGCCCCTTCAAACGCCTTGCCTCCCCGTGCTCTCTCTCCTTCTCTTCCTCCATCCCTTTCTCCTCCTCCTCCTGCTGCTGCTGCTCGCACTCACTTCTCCCAGGCTGCCTCCCCCCTACCCCACTCAGCTCCTCTCTCTTTCCTTTCCCGTCGATGCCTTTGAAATACAGGCTTTTAAAAAAATGCTGCTTTTTGAATTAATGAATCATTTTAGCCAGGTGTAGTTGGGGTGAGTGGGGGGTGGTGGGAGGCTGGAGATGGGGCGGGGGTGGAGGAGGGGGCAAAGGGGAGGGGGGGGGGGTAATAAATACAGAGAGAAGAGAGTGTCACCATTACCAGTCCTTCCTCTCCCTTGCCTGATGCACCTCTACCTCTCCCCACCCAACACACACACACACACGCGCACGCACTCACACGCCTCTGCTTTTCCTCCCACAGCCCTCCACCCCCAACCCCCGAGATGAAAGGCCTGGCTCGTTCCTGTACCTTTAATTTAAAGCTGAAAAGGAAAACGAGAGCGGGGGTGCGAAACACGCTTATGAATATGGAGAAAATTGAATGAGAACCGTCCCTTTGAATAAATCAGTATGAATGTCCCCTGGCCTTGTTAGGAGGGAGGTCGCAGGAGATCCTTGGATATACAGATGGAGAGCAGCTTGATGGACCAATGCGTGTGTGTGTCTGTGTACAATATGTGTATCCTTCTGACATGTATGCATGTTTCGAGAAGTTTGGACTGTTTACGATACTTTTGTCACTTATTCTGTATTTTATACATATAAACACATGCAACAACTAATAATAATCGAATGCGACTGTTCCTAACCAGCGAGGTAGCAGTGCCAGTAAACACACGGAGCAGCCATCTCCTCAGTCCTCACATTATTCAAGACACCTGTGGATGTAGTGACTACAAGACCATTCGAAAATATGGTTTGGTTTTGTGCAAACAAGTGGAGGATGTGACATGAGCTGTACAGAGCGATCAGATCCTCCCGCTGAACAAAAGATAAGCTAAAATGTCCTGGATATCAGTGCCCTTTTGACATCATTTGGAGCCAGACTCCTGCCATAGTGATCGTGGGATGGAGCCTCAGTATCGAGGTCCTATACACACGCGTGACCAATTGGAACCCAGTCTCAGCTGTCAATCATGATGTTTCACCGCGTTTTATTTTTTATAGAATCAAATAACAAATTAAAACCAAACTTAACGTAAAGATTTTTAACAAACCAGTGTGATAACAACTACATGCAATGACAAAAACCAATGTTGAGAAAAATGTATTTTAACATTTACTTTAACTTTTTAGTTTGGTCCAAGTCTTATCCATTAACATGGAGGAGGCAGGGTCTATGACCTACACTGCAGCCAGCGACCAGGGGCGATCAAGATGTTTTGGCTTCAATTTTAGGGAGCCATCATGTCGTCTATCTGTCTATGGTCAGATCTCAATGTGGACACTGAAGACACATTATGTTGTAAATGTAATCAGGTTAAAATCATATATGTATTTTTAAAGGTTCAACATAAATAATGTCTATTATTGCCCCATAATTTATTTAATTTCAAGAAAAGATTTGATCAACAATGGCCCTATAAATCTTTGTAGAGGAAATCATGAAATCCTTACATCTGAGAAGGTGAAACCAGAGAATGTTTTGGCACCTTTTCTTGACACATTATTGAAATGACAAATCAAATGGACAAAATATTTTCCAAAGCTGAAGTGATTGAATGTATTATAATGTGTCCATGTTGGTTTTTAACGTGTACGTGCCTTTTTACTGGTGCTCATTACGCTGTAAAAATCATACAGCCTAATGTTGAATTCCGCGTTGAATTCCCAGCTACTTTGGTGAAGAAGGAGACACTGACTGACACTCGTGAGTTAAATGCTAATTGAAGGCAGCAGAGGTTTGGATGTGAGCTCAGAGAGCCCAGCGTGAATGGCACACGGCCTTGGACTGTAAGCACCACAATAGAAGGAGCTAAAAGCAGTGTGCATACTCATGCTACTCGTGGGTATATGGACATGCTTCCTTTGTATTTGTTGTGTACAGAGAATAAGAGATCGATTCCACTTATGTACATACATACAAACACATACACACACAAAAATCTGTATACTGTCAATCAATTAAACAATCATTGTAGTTATAATCCAATAAAGTCAAGCAAATAAATAAAGTATTAAATACAGTTTGGGATTGTATGTATGAGAGAAAAGGGCAGACTCTTTAAATAAAATTAGGGGCAGATCCCTAAATATTTTTTTGTCCCTTTCTTAAACATTGCAAGATTATTATAATAATTTGTTTTACATTTTCACCAATTTCCCGGCATTATATATTATATATTTATATTATAAAAGCACACTTAAAAGGTCCAGTGTGTACAATTTTGGTGAAAGGGATCTATTGGCAGAAATTGAATATAAAATAATACTTCAATAGTGTGTTTCATCTAAATTGTGCGAATTGTTGTTTTCTTTACCCTAGAATGAGCCCTTTGTATTTAAATACTTTATATTTACATCGGAAGCAGGTCCTCTCTACGGAGGCTGCCATGTTTTGTTACAGCAGTCCAGAGTGGACAAATTGGTGCGGCTCTAAATAGACTTTTTTTATTTTAGTCTTAAAGGCAAAACATCTGCAATCCTTGAATGTTGCATGGTGCCAATGTGTTAGCCAAGGTATAACTTTTAATTTTAAAATCTTACATCATGGGAACATGGTAAACACTTTGCACTGGTATGTTTCAGTCTTCATATGTAGAATTTAGCAGGTTATGCACTTTTGGGATTTAAGAATAAATTTGGAGGAAATAATGACTTGCTCCACTTTTTCAATGATAATATGACTATTTGTTTTGTCTTGTCTTTGTTTAATGTTAAGTGACCATGTTGCATTTAACATTTAATGGCTAAGGCAAGACAAGTTGTACTTGTTCCCTTGCAAAAGAAGAGAAACATGAAAATGTGCAGCTGCAGTGGAGAATGAGTGTGAATTGAGAAACAGCAGCTCGAAAGGTTTTGTTAAATAATGTTTTCTTTTATCCATGAATATATTCTCAATAAAGATGTGTCCACAGATCTTCATTGATTCTTTCCATTCTCAGCACACACTGGTATTTACAGCTGATATCAACAGCTGCAAAAACTTTTGACATCAGAGCCCAACACAACTCCAGAGCGATATTCTGTTGGTGTAATTTGAACAAGACCCCCTGTGTTGCATGTCATTGATTTATCGGTGGCCCAGTGTTCAATCAATACACTTAATCTGTGCCTGAAATCCAATTCACTGCACTAAATTCGACCACTGAATTAGACACCAACCTGCTGTATATAGGACATGTTTACACATGTACTTAAACCCAGGCTACAGTAAGAAATACAGCAGGGAATTAAGAAACATGCAATGTTGCCATTTACCTGCCAAAAAACACATTTCTCATCTGCCATGAATCAAGGGCGACATACACCCACCAAGCACTTCATTACAAACATTTACAAAATATACATGTCTTTTATTGCAAATATCCAAATACAACTATTCTGTCCTCTCCTGAAAAACGATCACCTGTGCATCAATCTTCATAGTAAGAGAATAACACTGTCACAGTTCAGGATGTTGATAAACAAGGGATGAAACATTGTGAAGACTTGTACTTCAGTAGTTGTGATGTACAAAGGTGTCAGACTCCACACAAACAGTACTAAAGGATGTAAAAGATACCAAACCTTCTTTTAAACAGGCCCTGGAGCTTCATTATTGAAGACCATAGTATTGATAAGCTACAACGTAATTGAATCTGCTCTCGTTACTGGAGAAATTAAGAAAATTGATTTCCTATTTATTATTGCGAAGTTATCTTGCACATTTTATTTCACCAACTCTGTTTCTGTTTAAGACAAGTAGCTTTTGGAGACATTATGTAAACCCTAACCTAACCCTAACCTATTTCTTTCCCTAATTACTTTAGTATGAAATTTGAAAAGGTAGCCTATGATAAAACACACACAGTAACAGTGCAACAGTCTTCTTCATGCAAGAGAGTAAACATGAGAAATGTGTTGAAACATCTCACAAAGGTCCATCACATACATAAAGAAACACACTGTTTTCATCTGTTTAACTCATAGCTCCTTTGTCATTGCCCCAGGTTATGTATGCTCGCAGCCTGGAGCCCACACATTTAATAGAATTGTATAGAATAGAAAAGTACGGGTTAATGATTAAAAGTAACCCTGAACAAGCTGATTGTTATAGGAGCATTCATAAATTAAATCTGAAAGGGTCAAAGACTCATCTAAACTGTTGCTCAGAAATTCACAGTTTGGGATCCAGATCACTCAGAGCAGCAGAGTTAGTGATTGCTCAAAACAATAATGTTACAGCTTGCTATTCAAGAATGTTCATTTGTATACATGTGTTTGTAAAAATTTGATCACAATGTTTCTTATTTTATCTTTGAAAATTACAAAAAGACCTGACAGGTGTACAGTTCAAGTTGCGGCTTGAGCAATATCGATAATTGTAGTGTAGTTAAAATCTTAACAATACCAATCTCTATACATTACATCATTCAACTCTGATGGTCAAACATCAAAGTCACTTTCAGAGTCAATCGAAGGCTCATGAAAAATTCAACAATGACAGCGTGGGAATGAAGGCAGTGAGTTCACAATGCAACTGGTCTCCATTGAGCGATTTGAACTCTTGAATTTCCCATTTGGAAATACTTCAGGTACTGGTCAGTAGATCGCAAAATTGCAGAACCTCAAGATAAAGTTGTATGAGGCTATGTTAGCTACAGCTAACCGACCATTCCAGCACTAACAACCTGAGTGTGGCTTGAAGTCCAGAACTCTACCTGTCAGCCAATGTGTAATGTTTGTATGAAGATCTGTTAAAAGCTATTTTTATGTTAAAATAAATACACTGTACCTGTACAAGAAGTTATCTCTCCGGTTGTGTTGATTTGTATGGCTTGTATGGACATAGTGTATAAAAATAGATGATTTTTAAATGGTTTTAAAGGGGGAATAATCAATTTTGACAGACTACATGCCAGTGGAGGAACAAATAAAAATTCCCAACAGGCATGGCCTCCATATTACTATCTCTATAGCAGATTCCTATTCTAAAGATTTAACTTTGGATTAATTTAACTCCTACCTGTCCTTGACAACAACCAGGTCATATGTGGACTAAAATAACTATCTTTTTCACTTGCTAACCTTTCACATTTCCATGAGATGTCGGGGCAGTGGATGTTAGCACAAGATAAAATGGGGCCTTAACTGTGTCCACTTTGCTGTGTTTATAAAAATGGATGATATATAGACCAGTGAAGGGCACCTAAGTGAAAGATCTACAAACAAGCCAGCATTAGGTTAATGCCATTCATTAGGGCTTGTGTTATAAAATGTGGAAAAATATTTCAACAGCGCGAAATACCACTTAAACGCTGTGTATGTACAGTATGTGCACAATATCTTTGCTGCTGTTCAAACCAAAATGATTTTAACTATGTTTATAATTTTTTAAATAGGCACAGGCGGCACAAACTAACACACTTTAAAACCAATTTACCAGTGATCTTTTATTGGCCATCAGATTTAACTTCCTGAATAAAATCTAATGGGTAAAATAGCGGTCTAAAATTTAAGGCTAATAGCCAGGATCACACAAATGTCTCAGTGTTACAGTGTAGGGATATTGTAAAGCAGTAATAGCGTACCTTGAGCACAGTCAAAAGACTGGATGTATAGAAATAACAGGGGTCAAGTAGTGCATGGCTAATTAGTTTTCCAGCAGAGTATAAATGAGACAATTTCACAGCACAATATTTCCCCTAGCTACAGTCTAGGGTTCAAGGCAACGGCCTTAATATGGAGAGACACAAGTCTTTTCTTCCACCTCCTCCTCTCACTTCTCCATTATTCACATTATTGCTAAAAGTTTATATTGACTTTTCCTATCTTAGCCATTAAAATGGACACTGCAGCACATACACAAAGCAATAATGACATAATACTGACAAGGACACGAGAGAAGTGAACCCAGTTTTTCTACAAAGACACACAAACTTAAGACAAGCATTCTGGTGCATTTAATTCTAGGTAGTGATTGACTCAGTTGGATATGGGGGTTGCACCCATCTCTATACATTATAACATTCAACTCAGTGATGGTCAAATATCGAAGTCACTCTTGCTAATTGAAAATAAAATGCAGGTCCAGTTAAAACAGGTGAAACTGTATGGGAATGATGGCAGTGAGTTCATAACCCAGAGAGTGATTTGCAATCTGAGCAATCTTAAATCTCCGGTTTCAGGTACTGGTCATTGGTCAGTAGATAGCAAAAATTGCAGAACCTCAAGATAAAGTTGTATGAGGTTATGTTAGCTACAGTTAGCCAACCATTCCAGCGCCTTGATGCCCAGAATTCCACGCAAACAGCCATGTTGCTATGTCGTTGTTAATATCTACACTGTACCTGTTGAAGAAGTCATGTCTCTATTTATATTGGTCTGCAGCACATACACAATAATCACACAACACTGAGGACACGAGAGAAGTGAAACACGCTTTTTCTTTTAGCAAAGGCACAAACTTACCGCAAGCGTACAAGGCAAGCGTTCAGGTGCATTCAATTCTAGGTAGAAATTGCTAGGGGCAAAGGGGGACTGCATCTAAAAGCATATGGTTTCATTTCAAGAGCCAATACCACACATGCAAGTAAACGCACACAAGCAAACACACACTCTCAATGACAACAGGTGAAATGAGGGAAACTGTGCATTGTATCTGAGTGGAGCGGAAACTGCAGTGATTGAAACAAGTAGAAAATGTGTACTTTTTCTTTGGAAGCATAAGCTGCTCTCAGGGTCATGCACCTCTTACTGCTCCGCTAATTGCAACCTTATTAGCCAGGAAGGACTCAGGTGCTGCAGAATGCTTCAGTGAGGGACATCTGCGGCTGACAGTGCCTGGAAGGCCGTCACATCCAGACTCAATGGCTAATGAAGAAACACAAGGATTTTCTTTCAGATTAATTATCGTCACAATGAATGGATTCCAGCTCCCTTTTGATTGTCGTTCTCAGCATATCATCCTCCCATCAGCCTGTCAATCACCACAGCCCACAAACAGACCCACTGTCTTGTCAACACAGACAGAGATGCACACACACCAACGCAGAAAATTAGATCAGCTAATTAAGATGTGGCGGCTGAGTGGGAAGTAAACTCAAACAGGGCCGGACAGATGTCTCACTCTGGTGACTTCAAAAGGGAAATAAAGAACACAGGGCCATGTAATGTGATTTAGATATAATGCTTCCAGGTCAGGGGTGATGGCTTGACTGCTGGGCAGTGGGAGAGCAGCTGACAGGCGTGTAACTAACCATGACGGATGGGAATTCAATGGACTGCCTGCTCTACACACTTTGAGCTCGACGGGAACAAATTACATGGCTAACCACCTTGTCGGCTAGAGCAGAGGAGAAGATTCATTTGGTTCCCAGAATATTTTTTGACACATGCATGGACTATAATCAAGTCAGACAAGACAGCATTGTGAGGGAAATGCTCCACTCTGACCCTGCAATGGTAATGTCCAGTCGCAACAGAATGATTTGATTAATGAGAAAAAAAAATCTTCAGTGTTCCTCCAGCATTGAAAAGATGTGACAATGATGTGAGGTTGTAGGGGAAAAAAAGAGTTCAACATTCAATTCGAATTGAATTAACAAGAATGTGTTAAAGGCAAACTGGAACTAAAATTTATTTCATCCTTGGTGTTGTTTGGGGATTTGTTGAATTGATTTGTTGCGTCTTCTGCAGTTGAACTCCTAGTATGATTAGAACAAATACTTCCTTAGGGCTACATCACTTTAATTCCAATGGGCATATGGACCTTGAATCCATTTGTTAGCTGTTACCTGCACTGTACTAATTTCATAGTCTGTACAAGCAAACGCAGCACGTTATCTGACCATTAGAGGAACAGCTTCAGTCCAAAGTGAGCATCTATACAGGATGTGTTCAGGCACAAAATTGACTGTAGGTCACCTTCACACTCAGAGCGTAACTACAATCCCTCTAGTCATGCACATAAAAAGAAGAAAATAGACTTGAAGCATTAAAATATGAAAATGTGAGCTGTTACCCAGACCTTGTACACAGCAGCAACACTGACTGAAAAACAGGACTAAAAATCCTATAGATTCCTGCTCCTGTGTTGGCAATTGTTGTTGTTCTGTCAAAACTCGTTGGTAAGACATGCTTTCTTACCATCTCAATTTCAAACGTGTTTCCTAATCTGAACAGGCACGTTCAATGGCAAAGTGAAAAATTGAAGGTCATTGAGAGAGGAGGGACATGGTATTGTTTAAATCATAGGATAACAGCATATTTTTCAGACAGTCTCTCCAGAAAGACAAATAATTGTTCAACAAATATAAAAAGGAGAGCTGGAGAGAGAAGACGAATCCTTGGCTCCTTTCTCAACTCAGCACAGCTAGCCAATCACGATGGGATGCGGTTGTAAAGGTTGAATCATCGGTTGTAGAAGTTTACAGGAATGGTCGGACACATGATGTCTTCAAATGGAACTTGGGAGGTTTGGGTTACCACGTGGAAAGTTGTGTGCACAGTATACTTGGGCATTCAAGTGGCAATCAAGTTGTGAGATAGATGATATTAGGCAACAACAGCATGGACGCTTATATTTATGTAATGTGTCTGCTTCGAAACAATGAAGGGAGACAATTTAGGGAAGCTAGCAGGTTGTTAACGTAATGCAGGAAATGCCAAGGCACAACAGAGGGAAAAAGATGAGGCCATTGGGTTATCAACATTTTCCTCAACATGACTAAAATTAAAATATAATAACTTAACATCCAAACAAATATGACTTTTCCATGGCCTCTGCCATCTATGAAACTGTCAGCAAACAAGTCGCAAGTCGAGGTCCCGAGGACATGAATGCCACAAGAGTTCAAATGGACTCTTCTTGTGAACGCAGGAAACACAAACTTATTTATTCTTCATCTAATCCACCATGCTAGTTGATAGAACATCGGCATAGCAACATTGGCCCTCAAATGTTAATCAGCAGCTGGAAAGTCAAAATGTCAAAACTGATTTAAACCCTTCCTTAAAAATCTGAAACTAATGCACAGTAGCTGCAGTAATATTGTGTTTCTCATTTCCTTAATAATACTCATATTATGAGTATTATGTTATTATTTTGTCATGACGACGAACAACAAACCTGTTAAACCATAAAATATATAAAGTGTCAGCCATTTTGCAATTATCATATTCTCACAAACAGCCATTAGGAAACAAAAATCACTTGGGAATCCTTGGGTTGAAGAGAAAAGCAAAAGACAAAGACATTTTTTGAGCTCAGGAGAATTTCAGAGGTGAGAGCATATGGGGTGGAGTGCTGAGATGAGCTATTAAAAAAAGACAAGGAGAGCATTTAGACATCCTAAGGAGTTGGCAAGGGAAGGAATTAAGGCAATGAAGGGTTAAAACATTTCACCCATTATGCTCTCACTTTTTCGCATACTCTGAGAAATTAATAGGAGAAATTAGCAAAGCAATTACCACAATTACCATCATATATTTTGGACTAATTCATCTCATCCTGTCACAGCTGCATCCAGAGGTACACTTTTCACCCTCCCTGTACATGTCTTTTTCCCCCTTTCACAAACGCTATTATTAATTTTACAAATTTCCGTTGACGTCTTTTAGCCTTTGACACCTGAACCATTGAGGGTGAACTCTGTGCTGTGTAGTTCGTGCTCTGCACTCTATCAATTCTTCATCTCATATTCTTACAGGAAGAAAACAATAGTGCAGTCATTTGCGACAGAGGAAAGCGCTTGCAATTAACAAATGAGCTTTTGTGTTGTGTACGAAATCTTTGGGACAGACATCTTCGTCAATATAACCTTGTTGCCACTCATGTTTAACTCAATTTGCCTGTGCCATGTGAACGTCACTGAAGTAACTCATTCGTCTATTGTAGATACAATTGAAGAGAAACTCAACTTTATTTTTGTTGTACATTTAAATGACTTACTTGGTGGTATATCGTATTAATAAATTAGATTTTTCGAACAATACACATACAGTATCGTATAGAGAAAATCGAAAATGCCTCCGATACTGCTAAGATACAGGGTCACACATCAGCAAGTACGCAAATATATGCACGGATCTGATAACACATCTTTATACCATATTAGTCTCACCTAGATAATACTGCAATTTGTTTTTGCAGAAATCCCTTCTTCTTTGCTGCTCAAAAATAGAAGTTGCACTGCACTGCCACTTGCAGGTACTGTTTTTAGGTTACTGGTAGGGTAGCATTACCCAGAGTGAGCAAAAATGTCAGCATTTTGCAGCTTTTCCCACTGTCAAGTCCCACAAGTAAAACGGCAACGTGTGGGCCTATCGAATGCAAGACTTCAGACTCGAGGGGTGGCACCAGTGTTTTTATTGGCAATAGGCCACGCAACAACTACAGCAATCATCACTTCCATACAAGATTAGTAGAATAGAGCCGTTAAAATATGTTATCCAAGTTGTTATTTCTTTTAAATGCACTGGTATCAGACCAGTACTCTGTATCAGCCAATACGCACATTCCAGGTATCAGAATCAGTATCTAGAAGGGGAAAATGGAAACATCTCTAATATTGTGTCCAAAAATCTAAAGAACTGTGACTGGTCTACTTGAACCAACACTGCACAGGTTGTTCAGAGTTAACACAACACAAAACATGTTGATAAAATGTCCTGTTTCTCTTCTCTTTATCAGTAAATCACATCTAGTAAAGAAATGTAAAGCTTCTGCTATCCACAACCTCTCATCACAATGAATGAAATATTGTACAGGAATCAAACAGAATAGCTGTTGAACCTTCATACAATTGGTAAATGGCAGAATAGAACAGGAAGTCAATTCTGCCTGTGGTCATTGACTTTACAACTCCTCCCTCAGTGTCAGATACACCGAGTCAATCGACCGGCAGGATTTATACCATAATTTGTTATAACTCATCTGCAATAACATCTTAGCTGTTCTACATATACTGTATTACAGTTTATATATTATTTTTCACGTACTTTTTGTTTCTATTTATCAGTACTTTTGTCTCCCAGAGGCTCTATAAAGTATTTTTTATTCTGATAAACAGTAAATGTGGGTATATAATTAAAGAACAACGTCCCGATCATGTATGATAAACTGGTTCAGTGTTGCAGTTCATACGATGTGGTGAATTAGAACAAATTAAATCATGCACTCCTGTTCACCCTCCTGTCAAGTACAGATCCAATTAGCACAAACTGTGACATGTAAGCAGGAGAAATTTGGAAAAGCGGAGGACAAAATGCCAATAAGGTCATTGTTTACTTTGAGAAAGAAATTGACCACAGGAGAGATTTAAATACCTCGACCTCTGCAGTGTCAGGAGAGGCTGACTAGCTGTAGCTCAACACTACTGTCTTAGCGATTCATTGATTAGATTGATCCCCGAGCGTTTTCACTTAGAATCACACTGTATTTTTCACACAGGAAGGAGAGACGACAGCATCTGTTGCCCCTGATAGCTTTGACTTATTTGACTTTTCCTGACACAGAGAGATGGGTGCCTGCTTTGATGCATCTCAGAGACATCAGTTGCAATGTGTTAACCTCGGCCCGCAGTGGCGATTCCCACCGGGGCCACTCAGAAAATGTCCTGCCCTGATGGGCTGATGGGAATCAGAGGAAATCAATAAGCAATGATAGACTTCTGCTGTCCACTCAGCTAATCCTGTTAGTGATAGCTGTGGATTTAATCGAATGGTTGCACACACTACAGCCGCTCAGACACTGAGACAAGTGTGCGTACGCACACACATGCACACAAACCTCCAAGTACACTTAACCCCATAACATTCTTATGGATAAGATCTGCAGATCTTCCTCACACTCCCTCCGCTGTCATTCTGTTGAAACAAGCAGCAATTTGAGAGACAATTCATTCAGCAGCTCGAGGAGAATCAGTCAATTTAATAAATCCTTTGCTCATAGTCCAAGTTGGACCAGATTGCGGGAACATTTTCATTGGAGCTGAAGATGTGGAATAAAGACACATTTTGTCCCTATGATCATTCGATAAAGGATCTCTTTTTTGATATGGAGATCAGTACAATGCATGGCAGTGTATGGGAAGCCGAGCAGAAATGGACTTCCTTTGACAAAGACGATCTCTCCACATGCTGTATACATATCAAAGTGACATAAACCCTGATAGCTGCTCTCAATACACGAGCCACACATATGTTGCAAAGTATTTCTGGGTTAATACTTTAACCCACCCTCCTATGAGTGAATAGACATTATAAAAGCAGGCCCCAGTGGCACATGTTTAAAGGTACATTAAGAGAGCACATCAATTGTAGATGACATAATCCCCAGCCCTCTTTTCAGTCGCTCTCTCACTTCCTTAATCTCTCCGTTCTTTAACCCTCATCTTCTAAGAGGCTGAAAGCTCCCTTCATCTTCTCCTCAAGCTAGCAGAGAAACCGCACGCTGCCTGGGGATCCGGAGAAGAAGAGGTATTACTGAAGTCTGATTAAATTAACACTGTGATGCAGATTTCTTGCCTTTTCCTCTCCTCCCCTTGCCTTATCCGACTGTGTGGCGTCTTTGAAAATTAGATGAACTTGTTACACGAGGGTCTGCACGCGTATAATGTGCGTGTACATGTGCATTTGCTTTTAATTAATTACTCTTGTCTGTCATTAGCAGGATCCATGACACAGGATCCCTGATTTGCATAGGTGCCTCTGATATATAAATAAATATCAGATAGTGAGAATTAATAAAAGACTTCAGTGCTCTTCTCTCCACCTCGTCCACCCCCTCTCACCCTCTGCAACCTCCAGACTCGCCCAGCTCTCCACGAAGCAACGCGCGGAACCATCCCCTGTAGAAGTACTTTAATTACAAGCTTCCTACATCCAAATAACAAGAGGTTTACATAACTCCCGCATGAGCCGCTCATTATTCACAAACTATTCTTGCCATCCCTGTCTCCCTCTCTAATACAAATGGTGTTCAACAATGTCTGGAGATCCCACAATGCACATCCTATAAGTTAAAGTGAAAATTAAGAAAAGTTCACTTTGTCCAACACTACATCCAATTTTCTTCCTTACATGTGAACTGAATTCCAGCTCAGACACTGATTAAATTCCACTATCTGAAGCTAATTAATCATTTCCATTGTGTCTAATATTGTCATAAGAAAGGTGCTTAGTTGACACTCTAATTCATAAAAATATGGCACCGCTCATCTAGTGTGATCAGTACAATGTGCCAACAGTAGAACGAAAAGGAATCTAGCTCCACGAGGAGTATTAATTATATTCAATATAGACACTGACCAAGCCTATATATGTACATATATACAGTATATAAGATGATGGTATGAACGGAACTACTGGACGTATGAATGTACTGTCAGTCAAACCTCCCACCTCTCCATCCAATCTGTCATCCTCTTACAGAGTTTGCAGCATCCCCATATATTTTATTTCTTTGATTCTAATTTACCCCCCCATCCAACCCCCCCAAAAGAAAAAAAAGGCGACGTATGGAAATTGTGTAATTTTATTACTTCTGGCCATTCAGTCTCTGAACCAATGCCATTGTCCTCCTTCTTCTTCATTGACCCCATCCTTCCTCCGCCCATCTGCTCCAACTAGGTGATGTTTATCTGCGGCAGGAGGAAATTAAAGCCTTGCTTCATGAGCAGCAGATATGCAAATCTTATACAGTGCAAATAGATTGCGGCGCTCACACAGTGAACGCTGTGTATTGGGCCGCCCATTGAGCCCCACTGATTTGAAATCCAAATCAAGACGTGGAATTACGAGGCGCACATGTGGCTTCCTCAAAAATCTGGACTTTAACATATTAAGGGAAAATAAATAAAGGGGCGAGGGTGGAGACTTAATGGTGGACCTAAAAATTAAAAAACAGCTTATTTATTCAGGCGGTCCATCACAGAAGATATGGTTTAATAACTTGTTCGTCCACAGGTGACTGCTTATCTGAAGCTCTGACACACGCAGCATGGAAATAAGTTCCTGTGATATCACCATTATATGGGATATGTATTTTCTTGAACTCGCAAAATTGGAAAGTAATAGTGGCCATGCAAAATGCCTTGCAGTTGTGGAGTATGTAATTTTGATATGCATTAGTGTTATTGTCAGGCGGGGTGTATGTGCTGTTTCCTTGTGTGATTGCAGGTCTGGCTTGTATTGTGGGAGGGAGACAGACAGGAGAAGATAGTATTAAACCTGTCCTTGCCATTCCAATCGGTCTGCATGTTTCTCTCTATCATTCTGCAGTTTCTATCCACTTACGCTATAATTAAGTTTCCTGACCCCTGCCTTGCAGCCTTAACTAGGCATTGGGAAATATACAGCCACTGCAGATCTCTTAGCCTGATGTGCTCTCTCTCCCTCCCGCCTCCCTCTCTCGTCTCCTTCCCCGTTTCTGAAAGTCTCTCTCTCCCTCTCTCTCCCACTGTCTCTTTCTTTCTCAGAGTCTCCATGGCACTGTAATGGAATAAGAATTATTAATCGAGTAATTGTGTGGAACACATTAGTTTGCATTGAATTTCTCCCTCTCATTTTCGATGCTTGATTATCAGGCTATTGCCCCCCCCCCCCCAACACACACACACAAACAGAACATGCCCACACACACACACACACACACACACACACACACGGGCTACATCACACTTCTTTAAACGGCATAATCTCTCCCTCTTCCTCATTGCATGCTTGGACTGACACACACTCTCTCACTCACACACACACACACACACACACACACACACACACACACACACACACACACACACACACACACACGCACACACACAATGGGCTGAAGTGTGTTTGCATCACACCTAATGCCTAATATATGTGTGTGAGGTGCTGGAGGAGCCTCCTGCTGATAGGATGTGATGTGCCTTTAACCTCCAACATGCCTGATAAAAAAAAAAAGCCAGACACACAGAAAATAACCTCCAGCATATGTACAAACATGAATTACAAAATAGGAGGAAAAAAAACTATCGGAGACAGACGGGCTGGCGCTAACATTCATCATGAAAAAACCCTCTTCAATCATAATTAGTCTAATTAATTTAAATCAGTGTTGGATGCCTATCTAAATACAGTGACAACACAAAATGAACACCCTCCCTGCAGCACATAGCCACAGCCTATACGTTCCCATAGTGAAACACACCCTCGTAGGATTAGAGCAGAAGAATAGGGGGATTATTATTTCATGACCTTTCAATCCGCTGCCTGTCAGGTTGAACTAAAGCCATATATGCTGCTGGAGGACTAATCTCCTTCTCCCTTTGTGTCCGCAAGGGATGTGTCATTTCTTTATCCCCTCTATCCAGATTTACACCATAAAATAAACTTCCTAGCCTGATCTGATAAGAAGCCATCTCCTTACCGGGATAAGGCTGTGGTGCCTCGCCTCCCTGCTTCCCCCGTAGCCGTATTTTTGGGTGTCAGATAACTCAAGACGGGGATGGGAACAGTCAGGAAATGCCACTTTGTCTGTCTGGGAGCAGGTGACAACAAAACGACAGTGACTCTGATTAGAAAACACCCTCCGTCTCTCCCCCATCACCGCCACCGCTCTTCTCTCGTTTCCCCTCTTTCTAAAACCACCCCAAATAAAAAAAAAAAATCACATATTATCAACACTTGCCAGGTACGTGTGAGAGAGACACAAATAAATTGATATTTGCAGGCAAAGTCGTCACACCACAGACACACACTTATGTTGCTTTTGTTATCGCCCCATCTTAATTACTGTTAAGTCATCACTGCTTCAGCTGTCAGTCTGAGCCATGATCTGCTGATCCGACTGCTGCCGTCTGCCTGTCCTGTCTTCCTGTCCCTGTCCCCCCCCCGCCCGCCCGTGTTATCTTTTTTAATTTTTAAATGGACCTGAGTCATAGTTTAGATCTTTAAATCCAGCGCAGACTGCAAAGCTCTTGCTATTGATGAGATGTGATGTACGAGATTTGATGCACAAATTCAGGGATTTTTTAAATTAAGAGTACAAGCTCCCCTTGCCTAAAGGTCACAGCCTACAGGTGGCAGAAATGAGCATTATGGATTGCCGAGGCAGAGGTTGGCAGCAGCTCTAAAGTGCTGTTGTAATACACACAAAGAAGGAATTTCAATTTAGCCTTTATAAATATATTATTAAATATTTAAGCCAAAACTACCATATGGGTTATTGGTGCTGAAGAAACTAATTCATCAGATGGTATTCAACAATTTGTGATGTAAAAACTTTATTTTCTTTTGAATTACAACCGGGGCGGGGCCAGGGCCAATCAGACTAAACAGAGCCACTGTTAGCCCACGCTCCATGGCCTTCACTATTTAAGGTATTTAAAAAAAAAAAACTCCTCAAAACAATAGAGAGGTTGAACAAAAATAAAATGCTGGCAGAAGAAAACAAATCATATCATGCTGTGCGACAATCAGCAGCAAGGTCGACTTTTATTTTAATATCAGTAAACTGGGGTATAGGCTAATGGAGAGCACTGGCTTGATCACATAAAAGCACAGTTCGATTCCTTTGATTCTCATTTAGTACAGATATTAATCTCTAGATGGATAATTCAGTGACATTGTTCATTTTGTCTGCACGGTTTGGGTTGTTATATCTGTATATTATATACATGTATATAGCTCATTATAGGAAAAAAAGAGGAGTTGAGCCAAAATGCTTTAAAAAAAGAATCAGGGTATAGTCTGTTCATTTACTTTGTTGCTCCTGTAAGAGACACTGTGGACACTCAAACTGACTCATTTGCCCCAAGTGGAAGTGTTGCACGTCATTGAGACGCTTTATTGTCCCGCAGCTCCGGACCCTAAATGATAATAAGAACTACAGAGGAGCCTATTCATGCGCTCCTTTACGGATTTCAGGTGCGCGCTTTAACAGACTTATTTATTTCAGCGCAACATTTCCGCTTGTCTGCAAAAACAGGATCCACACACACACACACACACACACACACACACACACGCAGTTTTTTTCTTCCTTCTCCTCTTCAACACAATTGAACGGCAGGTGCGTCTTTCTGAAAGCAGTGGCTGTGTGCGCGCACGTACCGTATCACCAAAAATAAAGCGGACGCGAAGAAATTATATAGACGAATAATAAAACAAAAAATCCAAGGCTATCTTAAAAAGTGACAAAAATGTCTCTTTTTAAAAAAAATGTCAGAGTGACGCCGATAAGAATCTGAGGATGCAGGGAGGACTTTGGTGAGAAGTGACTAATTACACCGTGGACCGTCCTGATAGTGGAGAATAATTAGATTCTGCACAAAAGAGCCCAAACCGGCATCTGAATAACAAGAGCAACATTTTCAATAGGAAATTTTAATTTGATTTTGTTGCGAGTTCCCTGCGTGCATGCACCCGAAAGGGAAAAGTGGGAGAAAGTATTATATCTTTGTATTACAAAACAAAACAATTTTAAAAAAAAGAGAGAGAGAGGAAAAGAAAAGAAAAAGAAAAAAGTTGTGTGGGGAAGAATTCATGCCTGATCTGGTAGAAATAAAAAAGCTGACACAACGGGTTGTAAGCCCTGCACAGCACCTTATATATATGTATTCACAATTAAACAGCAATTACAGATAGAAAAACTTATGGAAATAAAAACATGGATCAAGTGAACAAAGCATCAATCACGTTGTGTTCCTTATGTCATGGTTTTATACAAAAATGGTTTGAAATACAATGCACATTTTTTATCAATTAAAAAAATAATCACAATTTCAATAAATAGCTTAAATTATTCTGAGAATAAAAAAAAAAGTGAGGAAAAATTGCTCATAATCGTTTTTAAAAACTGACATTGAAAAATGAATAAATGACACACATGCAAACATATTTAAAAGATTTTAATAAACCACACAAAACCACACAAAACCACATTAAACATTAAATGTAAAGGTTTAATCCCACTGGAAAAAAGTTCAACTGTAAAGACAAAGAAGGTGCAGAACAAAAATTTAAAACAGCCTGCAGTGGATTATTTGTAATCCTGATAGTACGGTAGAAATAAAGACAAAAAATAGGGTGAAATTGATGACTGTGTCATGCAAAAAAGGGAATTATTCTTCCATCCCTGTGTAAAATATCAGCTTTTATCACAGCCCATATAGACGGGCATGTGCTAACTATGTAGGCCAGGCTACATGCAAATGGTGTAGAGAGTGCTTTAGAAGATTAGAAGATAGACACCCGGCCTGCAGTGGGCTGAGGAGAGGAGTGGGCTCTCCTCCAAGACTGTGTCCCATCTCCTCAGGACTGAAAAAAGCATCCTAATCCTTTACCTTTCATAGTGATCTAAAGCCGATTTAAAACTGTCACTACCCTAGTTTGTGTTTATTTCATGTTCATCTGCAGCTCAAGGCGATACTCTGCACACCCACTTATGACATGAGCAAAAAGATGTGTGTGTGTGTGTGTGTGTGTGTGTGTGTGTGAGAGAGGGAGAAGAGAAATTACGGAATAAAAAAGAGAGACGAGCATATGCAGCTAACTGACCAGCAGATGAAGGAATACCCAATCCCATTTGTGTGTGTGTGTGTGTGTGTGTGTGTGTGCGCGCGGTTGTCTGTGTGTGATCTGACTGCACTAATTGTCGTATTTTTCTCTTTATGTGCTCAGACCTTGCGCTTCGAGTCGCAGACATCCACCTCTTATTTTATACGCCAGTCGAACAAAAACAAAGCAACTCGGCTTGAATTCCCTTCCAAAAATACACACTCCCACACAAACAGATAGCCCACAAGACAGATGAGTAAACATCTCTCTGTCTCTCTCTCACTCTCTCTCTCTCACACACACACACACACACACACACACACACACACACAATAACACAAACCATTGACCGGCGAGTTTGCAGGCCCACAGGCAGACCACCTTCCTCTCCTCTCCCTCCTGCTCCTCAAGGCCTTACTGTATTATTCTGTAAACAGCAAGAGCCCAGCATTGACAGAGCTAATCACTGGAGAGACAAGGCCTCTCTCTCTCTCTCTCTCTCTCTCTCTCTCTCTCTCTCTCTCTCTCAAAAACACACTCACACACACTCATTCACACATACACACACACACACACACATACACAGAATGATTGACACACAATGGCAGTAAATCTATGCAGTGCCCCCCTGTCTTGCTTTTTGCTTTCTCTCTTCCAGCTGAAAAGACAAGGGGGGAGGTTTGTGTGTGTGTGTGTGTGTGTGTGTGTGTGTGTGTGTGTGTGTGTGTGTGTGTGCATGCATGTGTGTGTGTGTGTGTGTGTGTGTGTGTGTGTGTGTGTGTGTGTGTGTGTGTGTGTGTGTGTGTTATCAGGAGTGATGTCCAACAAACAGAGCCAGAGAAGAAGTGAGAATGGCAAAAGATGAGCTTGTGACTAACACTGTTGCTATCCATATACTCCTAATCCACCCCCCCACCGCCCTCCTTACCGGCTCTGTTAGGTGCAGGAGCCAATCTGGAGAGAGAGAGAGAGAGAGAGAGAGAGTATCAACCCCTCTCATACGAACGTGATCCTTGCGCTGGCTCAGGCCCAGAGAACCACTGATCCTGTTATCATCTCACCGGATAGAGAAAGAGAGGAAAATGAGAAGGAGAGACGGAGAGAAAAAAAAAGAGGAAAGAAGGGAGTTGCGTTATTTATTGTTTACTCATGCCTCTTGTGTCCTCCGCCAGCGCTTTGACGACCCATAACCCCCACTTTCTCCACTTAATTCCTCTATAATTTTAAACCTCAAGGGACCTTTACACCGAGTGTGTCACTCATACCAGCGGGTGTAGAGTCAGGTGATAGTCGCCCGTTAAATGTAAGGCTGAAGGTTGTTACCCCTTTTTGAGCCACACGCTGAACCAAAGCTTAAAAAAATATATATATTTTCAATCAGCATCAATAACATAAAACCCTATTTTACAGCTGCATAAATGAATGATATCTGATCTTCTTAATGATTTGTTGGGAATTGGAATTTGTAAAACAAGAATTAAGTGGCTAACATCGTCAAAGCAGGAGTGAAATCAATTTTCTTTTGTCAAACATTTTCAGGAGAAATTTACATCTATCTAATATTTCTAGCCGTCTGTGAAACGCATATCGGCTTCACTTAGCATGTGTATTGCTAAGGGCCCGTGGAAGTGCAGTGTCGAATTTGGTGAGATTCGGACATGTTAGGATGACACGATATGTTAAATATTAAGAAACT
This sequence comes from Hippoglossus hippoglossus, assembly GCF_009819705.1. Classification (NCBI taxonomy): domain Eukaryota; kingdom Metazoa; phylum Chordata; class Actinopteri; order Pleuronectiformes; family Pleuronectidae; genus Hippoglossus; species Hippoglossus hippoglossus. The sequence goes on from NC_047171.1 coordinate 17,796,589, forward strand.
TTGAATAAACAGGCGACAAGTGCTCTGTAGCAGCAAAGACAACTGATTCGTCAGTTCGGGGTTCTGCGTACCGAGTTGAGCTTCACAGAACCTTGAATAAGCAGGTGAACATGTCTTTGTGCAGCAGCTGTGGCGAAGCGTCAGGGTTCTGTGGACCGACTTCAGCAGTTGGTTTACTCGCCGCAACTAAGTCACTGAAGGTCACTTTAACAGTTTCAAAACGAAAGCTGCAACCAACATCACCACAGGCCAAGCAAACAGCCCATTCCAAACAGGAAGGTTTAGTATGGCCACTGCGCTTGTAGAGAGCAAAATGGAAAACAGCTAATCCAGACCGTCCTCTCTTAAAGGAATTTCACATCCGTAGCACATTCCTATTCTTATTTCTCTTTACTCTGATCACAACAAGTGTACCGCATATGTAGTGTTAGCACTTTTAATGCTCATCTGTCTTCATATTATACTGTGTTTATGTTTTAAGTTGCCTTGTTGCAGAAGAGTTTCCTCTTGCACGACAGTTGAGATCTGAACTGTTCGAGTGTTTGGGGGAAAAAACACTTTATTCTAAAGTGTCTGCTACCAGTGAGTGATGATTCAACAATACTATGATTTATTAATTCTCAGCAGAATGTTATCATGGACATATGTTTGCCGTCCAAATGAATTAGTCATAGAAAGATATAATTAAAAACTAACATTTGTTAGTTATTTAAGTACGAGGAATGTATAACAGACAATATGTTTGTCATGATTTCACTTATTTAACGCATTATAATCTTGATTCATTTATTATGTGTGGTCTTTTTCTGGCTAAATGCTGTTGCCGAAGGCGACAGGACGTGTGGTTAATTAAAGAGTGGACAGCTCTCCACACTCTACTCACACTCTACTCACCACTCCTTTGACACACTCCCTCAAGAGTCATTTCCCTATGTTTCTTAGGACATGGAGGGCCGTGCCGTGCCCTCCAAGGCACTGAAGCACACTCTGCTGAGTCTCTTTGGACATGTGGAAGCGCGGACTCAACTCCGGCCACAGCCGCCTTCTCTGCATAGACACATCCAGATAGCCGGTGGATAACGCTTTCAATTCAGCTTGATGTTATCGCTTTCCTTTTCTAAGAGAAATATGAACCTGTCACATGGGGCGCCTTACAGATTTGTTACATAGTTCCAGGGTAGATAAATCCAACAAAAGGGCTAAGGCCTTGCCCTCCCTGCATGCAGAGTTAGAGCGACCGCAGCACTAATCAGTGGGAGAGGATCACATCTGGCCTGACAGCAGCTGCATCACTGTTTAGAGGAGCTGCCAGCGTGAGAAACACAGAGGTCGATTCCCTTTTCTCCCTGGACAGAGTGGGTGTTCTTCTAATTCATTTCTTCTTTCTCCGTCCTTTTCTTTGAGCTAGCCAATTAACCTGGGTGCAGTGCACTAATGAGTTCCCTCTGGTGGCTCTGCACCGCTCAATGGAGAAAAGGGAAGAGCAGGGTGAGACGAAAGGGAAAAGGGGAGAGGGGTCAGGGAGGGATAGCATGTTGGGCAGTGGGTGGCTGGGAACGGAGGGGGTGGCAGGGCGGTCTAGACATGGCAAAGGCGAAGATGGGCTAAGAGAGTTTGAGAAAAGGGTGAAGTAGGGTTGATAAAGGGGTGAGGAGAAGGGAGGGACGGGGACAGAAGGGTTCAGGGCAAGGAAATATGGGATGGGTTGATGCCTGAGGAGAGGGGACAGAGCACCATCCAGTTGGCCACTGCGGGCCTATCACCAAGACATTGTCAGCCATACAATGGGCTTATCAGCCTCCTTTTCACACCAGTCTGATTAACTGGGAGAAATGGGAGGAAGTGGAGGGGAGGGGAAAGGGTATGTCCTTGTACCAGCCCAGTAAATGTCAGAAAAGGGGCCAGGGACCCGAACTAGCCTCATGGATTGGGCATACGTCACAGAGAAATGGGAACAGTTTTAAACCAACATCCTCACTATACACGTGTTTAACCACGTTAGCAGATAGAGGGAGGTTCGGCCGTAATAAATCTACACCCTTTGTAAATGTATCTCACTAACCAGATTAACACGTTAGAGATAAGCACCTTTAAGCACCATTAGCTAAATCTGTCTGTGTCATCACTCAGAGAAACACTGCAAAGCTCAGTGAGATGCAGTATGTACCCATAGATGCTGAGTTTAGAAAGGATGGAAATATCTGTAAAAAACACTTCTTCTCATAAAAATCGCACAAATTTGAAGTCATAAACTCAATATAACTTTCGATAATTTTTTCCTGTGCCCCAAATCTTACAATTCATACTCAACAAATCAAATTACACATCTCAAAAAAGAAAATAGTTTAAAATAAACCTGTTATATCTAAATCAAGCCTGCTTTGTATGTGAATATAGTCAAGGAGGTGACGTTTTCACCCCTATCTGTTTGTTTGTTTGTCAGTAAGATTACACAAAAACTACTGGATTTTGCTGAGAGATGCAAGATGATGCAACATTTTCATTGATTTCTAATATAATCGGGCATTTTTAGGCAACTCATATTTATGAGTGGTTTCATAAGGGGACTGTTGGTCCTTGGTGGAGGTAAGCACTCTACTGAGTGCCATTGTGTTTATATACTATTAACTATGCAAGTATATGTGAGTAATGCTGGTTTAAAGCCACAAACACATATTTGTCAAAACTGGTCTTGCCTGCCAGCCACACTTCTGTCAAGCTTGCCGAGAGCTGTGCAGTACAATAGATGACTAAGAGACAGCTTCAGCGAAATTGTTTGTGTCATTGTTCATATAGTTTTGTGGGATATTGATCCCGTTTTTTTTTGTTTACTTGCTTACTGCTTCCCATTTGTACGGCCTTGACATCCATCTGTCACACACACAGAGACAGTGGGAGAAGGGAGGCAGGAGTGGGTGGGAAAGTGATTTACAATGTGAGCACTGAGATAAAGGTGAATGGGAAAACTTTCAACAGGTTGTGAGTGAAGACTTAATATAATATAGGGGGAAATAGGGACAGAAAATAGATTCTTCATGACAGAGAACTTGAAATGTTCCCCCGAAGTGCAGCTTTTTTTGGAACATTCCTAATCCAATGAATCCAGAAAAGCTTATGTTCTTGTTGCTCAATGATGCCAATTCAGTGGGGAGTGTTAGAAAACCAATGCTCGGCGTAACAAGTGGTTGTACTCTTCTTGCTCTTCATTTCCTTTTTTTTCTCCATTTCTTTTTTTTTTTCAGAGGAAAGGATGCAGTAATTAGAGGGTATACCAGGTGGAAGCGCACAACTCAAGAGCTCAGCGCTAGCTCACCCTCTCCTCTCCTTCCACAGGAAGATGGGAAGAGGGAAATGTGGAGGAGGGTGGCCACGAATGGAGAGGAGAAAGTGGCAGAAGAATACATCGAGGTTAAAAAAAATGGGGAGAGGGGAAGCAGGGGCCGGGGTTGGGAGCATATTGGGTCAAAGAAAATAAAACGTGTCATTTAGCCAAAGAAAGAAGATGAGAGCAGTGTGCACGATGTGGGGCGAGAGGGGGGTGATGGTGGTGGTCTTGAGCTATAGGACGGCTGGGAGAGGTGAAGGGGAGGTGGAGGCGAGGTTAGCTGTTAAATGAGGTGGGGGTCATAAGAGAGGGTGTGGATGCCCAACGTGGTACAAATGAGGGTCTGCAGGCAGTGGGGGCCACCCACGGTACAACTTGGCCAACAAAGGTGCTTCTGTCTTGGCCTCCCTCCTCCACAGACCTCCTTGAGTGGGCAGGATTCCATTAGCAAGCTGCAGAACCTGGGGTCTATTCATCCTCCCGTCCAGGCCTGACTGAGTGTGTTCGCAGGCACACAGACACACATGGCACAAGCACACACGCACAATGAACCACACACGTGCTCACCAACACACACATGCATGCACTCATTCACAGTCACTCACTCACACACACATACATACACAACACCACTAATTAATCCTCAGATTACCCAGCCAATTATTACCACACTTGTACTAATTAGAAATTATTTAAAGCATTTCCCAATTAGGGTTTGCATGCTCAGTCGGGCAGGAGTCTGCCTCGATAAACCGACTGGTTTTATAGTGGGGGAAAAAAAACGGCAATCTCATTCATATATACATCCACACACAAACACACACAGATTTCTGGATCTTACTGTGGTAATCAGGCCGTCTCAGCGCGTCCCACTCTCAGGAAGAGGGGGATGAGGACAGACAGGAGGAAGAAACAGAAAGAAATAAAACAACAAAAGACATGCTCCTTCAGAGCAGCAGCAATACTGTAGGTCGCTCTTGTTAGGGCTGGGGACAGTGATTAGGAGAGGCCACAATAAGACCTGCCAGGAAACACATGCCAATTACGTTACCAGGAGAACCACGGGCCCTCATTGCTATGGGAAACCCAGTTTCTGCACCACACGGCCCCCCAACTCTCTCTCCCACACACACACACACACACACACACACACACACACACACACACACACACACACACACACACACGGCTTCATCCACTAGTTTTTCCAATCCTTTGATTATGACATGAATAAGGGGAGGCCAAGGAGAAAAAACAAGACGGTAAAAAAAGAGGACATGACACTAGTGCAGTGGTAAAAATGATTGTAGTGAAACCAACAGAGCTAAAGGTTGAGGCAGGAAGAAAAAGCTGCAGTTTATATCAGCGAGCAAAAGTTAGTTGCTAAGCAGGATCAACTTTTACAATCTCCCGGTGGATTAAAAGTGTGTCTAGTGGTCGGCCAAACTTTCACTGAGACAATGATGGAGGGAGAGAAAACAAGAGGGGAAGAGAGAGAGAGAGAGAGAGAGCGAAATGGAAAAGAAGCAACTAACAGGCTGTGGTGGGATAACGGGGGCGGGACTCCAAGGGGAATTATTAGCGGAGAGAATTACAGGCTCATCCATGGGTGACATGTAAGCCTCAGCTACACACTCAAATGTTTACAACATTGATATTTGCTCATGCGCGATGTTATCTGGCTTCGATGTAATACTCAAATCTTTTGTTCTGACTTGTGCGGCAACACTCACCATGTCTACAGATGCAATAACCAAGGAGCAGATAGCAGCAGCGGCACAATGTTTGCCAGCTATGTTGTCCTGAGGAGCTGTGACATGACCCGAGAAGAACAGAGAGAAACCTCACCCTGGAATATTTGCGCCGACGCGATGGTGGCTGAGATGTTGATTAATGTGCACGGTCTCTGTTATTAAATAAACAGGGTGAATACACAAAATATACAGAATAAATTAGAGTGCGAGCTGATCTCCTCTGCAACATCCAGCTCATTAGAATGCATGAGGAAATGATGTTCTGATTGCGACAAGAGTCACTCATTAAGCCGTGTTTGTCCCCCGCCAGAGCACCACTCCCTGCACGCTACCCCCCTCTGGCCCAAAACACTTATCCCTCACGCCTGCCATACACTCCACACCAAATCCCTCCCCTACTGCACACTCTCCTGCTAAAAGCTCCCTGACTTAACATCACCCCTTCCCAATGGATGTCACTAACAAACCACTAACCCTCTTTTCACCCCCTTTTCACACACATCGTCCTCATTTTCCTCCACCCCTTCCCCTCCCACCTCCCCCCTCTCCTCTGCTGGGATCTGTGTCATCATTTTAATTAATTTCTAATCAGGCGAGAGTAAACTAATCAGGGGAGGCGTTAAACAATGACAGCTCTGCCTGCTCAGCCTCACACTGGGGGCCGCCAGGCTGCTCTGCATGCCGAGAGGAGCCGCACATTGATAAACAAGTCAGAGTAGACTGGGTTATCTACACCCATCTTCTCTCTCATACATGTTAATATGGACTGCAATGCAACGCATATGTGACCCATTTGCAAGAAGAGAAAATAACGTACTACTATTTGTAGGCACTCTATAGTCACTTCTAAAGGCCTCATGTGCAACGTAGTACCACAGGGATCTGTGTTTAAATAAACATATCGGTTCATGGACATATGATGGACATGCATGTAAATGATCAGGATGAGCGAACAAATAACTGAACCCTCTCTGAATGGTACCGTATGTATCTGCTTAGAATGGGTTGCACAAAGACTGCAGTTATCTGTAGGCGGCCAGATCCCACCAAGGCTGAGCCATTGTGGAAACACAGACAGAGAGAGGGAGAGAGAGACACACACAGAGAGTGAAAGAGAGAGGGAGAGGAAGAGAAAAAGAGAGCGAGTACTTTTGGGCAATACATTTACTGAGACAAGAGTGTTGATTAACCTCTGCGAGTCTTCCCCTGCCTAAAATACCTTAAACCAACATAAGTGATTCATAATTGGCAAATTCTAACTATATGATTGCATGACAATGAGGCTGAATTAGCTGACAGACAGTGACAAAAAATAAGTTAATGACCACCATCACATCCAATGCCCAAGTGAAATTTTAAAAGTGCATTTTCTTGGGTTTAAGTCTGTAAACAGTTTTCTGTAAACTGAGGTGGACGTCACCGCAGGCTCCGACGGGTGCAGCAAAAGTTGCTACTCTTTATGGTTTTGTCTCAGTGTTCACAAGAAAGCAGCTTTTATATCTCCCTCATCAAAGCTCTGAAACTGGACCTGATTTCTCCTCCGGCCAGCACCATGGCAACCGATGACCAACGAGTTAAGGACCAAAGCCTGTTGGGGTAGTTACAGCACACACACGCAAACAGATGCACACACAAAAACACATGGACAGAATATAAACTTTTAAACTTTTTGTAAAGTCGCGACAACAACAAACACAAGAAAAGGACAAATCTACACTGAAGTCGATGTTTATAGCTAATGCAAATGCTGTAATTTAGGAACATATTTCAGTATGAAATATAGATGGAGTGTGTTTAAAAAGATTTTAAAATATCAAGCATCCCCCCTCTCCTCCACCAAATCACCACCTCCTTCCTTGCCCTCTTTGCCAAGTATTAGATTCCCATGCCAACCGCTTCCCTGGGATAGAATGAGGATTGCGGAGGTGGGAAGCTCAAACCCTTCTATAACATGTCAAACAACGTTGGAATCCAAAACGCAAGAGGAAGAGAGAAAGGGTTAGAGGCAGATTTTCGAGCGGGAGAAAGAAACTGTCACATCATCAGATTGGTTATTCTAAGTGGAGGGATGCGGGTATGGGGGCGGGGGGAGGGAGGGGCGGGTGGCAGAGGCTCGGGCTGGAAGAATCTGGCAGCGATACGCGATGGCGGTATTTCCACTAAAATAATCAGCCCCCAGGCAACGGAAGGGATGAGGGGGGGGGGGCTGGAGTGTTGTGGAGGGGTTGCAAGGAAGAGACACACAGAGAGGTTAGGGATTGCAGGGGTAGGGAGAAGGAGACAGGGTGGGTGAGGAAGGATACGAGGGAGGGAAATAGCAAGATGGAGAGAAAGAAAATCTGGGAAGCTAACCAAGGAAATCCTGCTTCTCAGATATGCAGCTGTGGAATTAAAATTGGTATAAAAACACAAGAACAAAAATATACTTCACACTTCACAAGCCTATTGAAGGGTAGGGGGTGGTGGGTTGCTGGAGGGGGGGGGGGGGGGGGGGGGGGATGTGCCACTCTTATGTTGGCACTGATACCTCAGGCACAAGGGGTAAACAGCTATTCTCCTCACTTCATTTTGTCTGGTGCAGTGGTTTGAGGGTGTGAGTGAGTAAGTGTGGTGGTGGTGGTGGTGGTGGAGATGGTGGTGTTGGTGGTGGTGGGGGGTTGAGTTCGGTGCCTGTAGGGGTCTCATCAGGCTACAGGGCGAGCTCAAGAGAGAAAACAAGAGGCCCCTCGGAGACCAAGGAAAACAAAAATGCCCCATGAAACAATTTCTACACTCGTGCGTCCCCTCGAGCACATCACAACGAAAACAGCGAGGCATTGATTCATGATCAAACGACCGTGATCGTCACTCAAATTCAATAATAACAACCTTCACAATCTGCGCTCTAAATATACTGTACCTCCACTTCAGGCCAGGATTAGGCCTTTTCTGTGCACACATTTGTGTTGATGTGCTGCATTACAGAACAAAGAGCTATCAGAATCGAAAACAACCGTGCAAACACAGATCAACGACAAATCAATTAATTTTAAATGTGATGAAATTAACTGTACCAACGACGCTGAATTTGATCGCTATAATACGAATGTGATTATAAAATAATTTAACACAGGAGAGCAAGATTTCCCACTGTATATAACACACTTAAAAAAACACCCAGGAGGTGCTGTGTGTACATATACACACTTTAACTGCAACTTCAAACAACTTAAAGATATTTTCAAAGTTAAATGCATTTCACTCAGAAAAACCAGCAACTTCTTTCATGATAGAAAAAGAAAAAAAAACTAATTAATAACGCCAGCTCTAAGAATCATGTTATCAAATGCAGCCTACTGGAGTGTGACACCACTAAAATAATACAATCATCAAGCATAATGAGCGAGTTATAAAGTTCTCTTAATGCATGTATCGGAGTAAATGGTTGCAGCTGGGCATTGTGTTATTTCATCACTGCAGAGACTTGATCTTAATACAAATCTCTATGTAATACAGGCCTATTCATGCAGCCTGCCTTTCCCCTCTGCTTCAATTATCATGTGCTCTTTTGGAGAGGTATTCAATTAAAAATAGGCTCCTCCTTTAGTTTTTATCAGAAAATACATTTGGCAATACATAAATAATGACTTCAAAACGCCATGCGTACGGAGGCGTGTGCCTGAGAAAGAGGATATTTTACATAGTCGAAAAAGTAAAAAGTTCGGTTAAAAAGAGAAACTGTGTGTTTTGTTTTTTCGTACTACCTTTATTCCAGCAGTTTTTCTTAATTAAGATATTCAACGAATGGGACAATTAAGCAGCCGTGGAATAATGAAAAGAAAAGCAAAAGGCAGACAGAACAGCAAATCTACCTTATTCAGTGAGCAGTGTTTTTGTGGGAGTATTCTCCACTGAATTTGTCGGCTTTCATTTCATTTCTCTGACATTCTCTCTGTCTGACCATCCAAGTCCTCTCCTGAGACAGATGAGTGGAAGCAGAGTTCCAGAGAGAGCTATCAGGATTAGGATAATTAATATCATCTCATTTCACTGTGCAGCCCTCGTTTCTCCGCAGCCCACTGCACACACAAGGACAGGATGCAGTGAATACTACTGTGGGGAGTGTATCCAGTCGGCTGTCAATCTAGGGCCCCCCCCCATACACACACTCCCCAACTCACACACACACAAATGCACCCTCCACAGTGGTTAAATTGCAGTTTGAGAGACGACAGGGGAGAGGCAGCGGTGGCAGTGGTGGTGGTGGGGGCTGCCGGGCCCGAGGGACGCCATACAATGGAGCGTGCGGCTGACCAGCGTTCAGGTGAAATTGAATTGGAAATCTTCCACGGCTGGTTAGCATAACAAAGGGCCTCGTGGCTTTAGACAAAGGCTGCTTCTCTAATGCACAAAATCAATCTCTCTACGGGCTCGGTGCATTGTTCCCTCTCGCCATACAGGTGTTCCTTCAATGGTCCTTAATCAAAAGTGTCAAAACAAAGTTAAGAGTTATCTCTGCTCCTCCGCAGCTGCTTCTGCACAGCAGAGAGAGGGAGAGAGGGACCAGACACTCACGATAGCAAACAGCTGAGTATGTGTGTGTATAGGATGCTAGGTGCATTCACTCCATCCCACTGTCTGCCATGGTCTGTTGGTGCTAAAGTTGAGCCACACTAATCTCATTTCTACCAGAGCCCTGTCCAAATGTGAGCAACCGGTGCACCCTGAAGAAATCACAGAACAAATCCAGCCACAGAAAAAGGAAGCAGAAGTTTGTCTCAATATATTGAGCGTAACAGTGACCGCCCACTTTTAAAAACGGCTCTGGAAGTAAATTTCACACTTATTTTTTTCCACTGACGTTTCAGAAAATCCTTTTAAAAAGAGTTTTAAGCCTGGAACCAGTGATGAATTGAATCGTGACTGTAAATCATTTGATTCGGGGCAAAAAGTATTGGAAAATGGAAAAACTGGCTAAGAGTAAAGGAACTACACATCCCATAAACTATTGAAAGTGATCCTTTTCCAGTGACTTCAGTGCGCTTCATCTTGAATTTAACCTTGTTTTAACCAATCTCTAAAAACCACAGCATGAAAGGGAAATCATGGTTGCTCTGTGGTAAACATAATGTAACGCTGCACCATCCGATCGGAGCCAACATGACTTTTGCACTTGTGATAAACATTTCCTAAAGTTGTGCTTTTCCTTGACAGCACAAATAAAAATGTTTTTCTTCATACACAGCTGATATCTTTCGGAGTTGTGGCTTCTACAGGAGCACATAACATTGTTTCACATCTAGTAGCTTGTCTACCTTGGATGGTTACAATATTATGACTAGGGAGGGGACGATATGAAATTTTGGTGCCACGATTATTGTCAGAGGAAATATCACGGTTTCACGGTTTTCACGATGATCAACACTATAGAAGGAAAAAGACACACAACAAGCAATATATAGCTTATATATAGCTAATAATATCAGAATCAGAATCAGAATCAGAAGTATTTATTGCCAAGTAGGTTTACACCTACCTGGAATATGCCTTGGTATATAGGTGCATACAAGGAACATAAAACATAAAAACACAATAAGTACTACACACATGAAAAAAACAAATATAAAATAAAAAGATATGCAAAACAGGAGTGCAATGAGAATGTGCAATGTGCAATGTAATGTGTGTTAATGTAACACAGACTTGAGGCGTAGCTAATAAACTTAAATATGTATTATTATCATCAACTATATGCAGTTAGTGTATATAGTGTAACGTTTGGCTATTTAAAAGTAATTTATGTAAGCTATTTTATTTAGTTGCCTTATTGTGGAAGGTTTTTGTGTGAATTTGTGTTTCCTGTCATCATAAGCAGTGTATCTGTTTGGGACTTTTATTGTTTCTGTTTTGGGAGCGACATGTTGATTAGTTGTGAAAAACTAAACGTGTCCTGGTTCAAGCCACATTCTTTATGTCCTTATTATACTATAACCTCTCAGTATAGGTGAATTACACTCTCGGCTACATTTGGTAACCTAATGGTTAATAGGAAGAGAGAGAGAGAGTGAGAGAGGGTGTGTGTTTGTGTGTGAGCCGCTCTGGAGCTGTTCATAAACCGAAAGTAAACAAGGATTTCTGTGATGGAGTTTTCCGGCCAGTGTTGGTGGAAATAAGGCTGTTACATCAGTTCCAGTGGTTCGCAAACACAAAACGTGACTCGTGAGAGATTTCCCCGCACGGCGCACACACAAATTAAGTGTCTCGCAAGAGGCAGGACACCACAGTTAGATATCGTAGTTTTTACAATTCTTACAGTTATGAAACCATGACGTTATGACACTGCGGTTATCGTAAAATCGTTTAATTCCAATATCACTAATTATGACTGTTAACCGAAATCTATATTCAGAAAATTAATGGGATTTTTACTCACTCTTTTTCAAAAGAGAGGAGGATGACAGAGAATGAAGGATGTGATGCCAGGAGGGATCATCTTTTTTAATACAGATGCTGCTCCCCCCATCATTTCCCATCTCTAACTTCAATCTGAAGATCTAATAGCTGCCTTTCTCCTTGAATGTTGTTTAACAATAGGAAAACAAGTACAAGCCTTTATTAGTCCGACGCCCCAACCCGACTCCCCTGTGCTCCTGAACTGCAACACTCAACCCACTCTCTCCATCTCTCTGTAGGCTGGAGACCTTGACATGCTCAGGGTGGGCTGAATGAAATGGGACGAGTTAAAACACTGAATACAGACCTCAGGCCACGGCCCCTCTCTTTTTCCTTTTACTCCATGTGCAGCAACTGATTCGTAGACAAGAGGATGACAAGTGTTGTTGTTCCGTTCTCGTTTTGTGTACTAGGATTACATTCATATACCAGATCTTTGTCTATATGACATTGCAGCAGCCATACAGCAAGGTAAAAGGATGCTGTCTTTAATGCCTGCTTTCCCTTAACTTGTGTTTTCTCACATCCGAGTACAGACAGATTCAGGAGCTGCGTGAGAGCGGCTATGTGCATTATGTTTGCACGTATCATCTGCTCTATATGGGGAGAGGATGCACTTGATGCTTGCTTGTTTTGATAAGGTGAGAATCTCTGTCGCCACTGTGCGTGTGGATTACCACATACATAATAATAAACATAAATAATCTGTAGACTAATCCTGTCTCCTAATAAGTGGCATCATAGACTCCGACGCCTCCAGTTTGACAGCCGCCAGACGACAATCCATCAGTCCACCAATACACACTCTGAACATTATAGCGTTCCGCATGGTTTAAAATGTCAGCTGAGTGACAGCGAAGCCTCTGTATGAAACCTGACATTTTCATGATCGTGACAAGGGGACAGTAATCTGGAAGAAATCATCGACCACGGTACATGTAATCTTTTACCTCGGATAGTCATATGTATCACGCTATTGTCAGTTTCATGAAAATTGAAACAGATGTGCTATATATTTTCAGCTAATAACGGACTACTCAAGATGACAGATCCTGTAAATATACAGCAAAATATAAAGCAGTCAACAATAATTTCAATAACTATTTTCCATAACTATTAATAGGATGTTACGGAAGTGATCTCTCAGTGATCTCTCTAAACCTGCAACCCTGAACTCATCATTGTCCGCCATTGAAAAGCCTGAAATTTCTGGTTGAATAGAATAACACAAAGGGCACACAAACATACAAATTCAGCCCCTGATCTCTAAAATTTGTTCCAGGCTGATACCAGCTCACACCATCACATATTTTAAAAGACAGTTAAATTTCACCTATTTTTCTCTATATTTGGCCTCGGCTTCAAAATATAACTCAGCTTTTCTTCTGAAAACAAAGCTCTTATAAAACTGTCCTCAGAGTGAGTAAATCTACAAAAAAGCCACATAAGGCAACTACAATAGCTCTAAATCATTTTGATGGCACACGAACGTGTAATGGTGCATTTTTTCATTCCCACTCCCTACTTGTTCTTACACTGCAACTTAGATGACGGGTAAGATCTCCTCACCATCATTTGCCAAACTGAATGATAGTCAGCGGCTTGAACTTCCAGAATCAGGCCCACCAGGTTCAATAGTAATGTGCATCAGTTAAACATACTTCAAATCATTAAAGTAATTAAAAACCAGTGTTCATCTCCGATATTATGTGAGGAAACTTTAAGAAAAGAAAATCAAGAAACAGAGTGAGACGTGTTTGTTGTAGAATAGTTGAGACAAACCGTAAACCAGAAGTCAGCCATGACGTGCTATGCAGCTGAGTCTCCAATAACTCATTTTAGATTTTGACATAGCTGATCACACAGCACAGATGTTAGTAATAAGGTGGGTTTATGTTGATTCTAAATAATGCCTTTGGAATCATGAGACTGATAATTCAGTTCAGCAGGTAGCTGTGGAAACCAGGAACAAACTGCTATTTTGTGCCAATTCAGTTTGATCAATTTTTATCAATTTTAGAATGTGTGTACAGACATGAAGGCACAGTCTGTGTGCCATCTTACAACTAAAGACTGAATAGATCAATTATCTGATTGTGTTGAATAAACAAGGACTGCAAAGGGTCAATTTCATGAGGTGAAAAATGACTTCTCTTTCTGACTTAGCAACTAAACAGAAACTCTCAGCCATCAGAAAATAGACTCAGTTGAACAGTCAGCTACAAATAGCAAAAGCTACTTGTGAACATCACCGTTACACTAAACCTTTATTTGAAGTGGTGTAGCTACATGCAGTGTGGGCTGAAGAGAAACTGAACAATATATAGAAGAGTATAAAGAGATGTTTATTTTCAAAACACAGCATATGTTAGAGGAGAGAGCAAGAGACATTTCAGCATGAATGAAGATCTTTAGCGTGAAAACTGTGTTTTCACACATCGACGGCATCTTCAGAATTAGCCGGATTACCGTGGATGTCCATCTGTAGCTCTTCTAACTTCCACTATTACCAGTTAGCCAATCAGCAGCTCTCAGCTCAATCTCTCACAGCCTCTGCTGCTTTGGCCCTTGGGACGACTCATGCAGACCAGTTGATTAAAAATCACTTAGTGGAGAACACAAACAAAGCTGTCAGCCTTTGGCTTGCCCTTGGGATTGGAGAGATGGGGGTTGCAGAGGAGGGGGGCATAGAATGAACAAGAACAGATGAGGAGGAAAAAGAACAGAAGAGACACTCGGCGTGTTAAGCTAGATTTTAGAAGTTGACTAAATGTTAGAATTAGGAAAAGGCCTAATTTTTACTAAACTCATATTATGGCTGCTCAGAGGGCATATTATAACCTCTTGTCTTATGAATACGACAGTGGCTGAATTGCCTGGTAAGCGATTATCACCAACTACCACTTGAAACCAAATTGGAGGCGGAGGAAAACATATGGCATCTTTAAACACCCAAAAAGGGAAGGTTTTTAGAAGAGTCCCTGCTCACCATGACTACTAAAGGCTTCCTTTGATGGATTGTCACTCACAACTAACTTCCTGTAAGACGTTTTTTATTGAAATAAAAGAAAACCATATACTGTACATATGGGGCTGTCCAAATACTTAAAATGTCTTGTTCTTGTCTCAATTTAAACATGAACCTTTCTGAAGTAAAAAAATAAAAATAAATAAAAAGGTGGCAATGACACATCTCATCTCACCTCAACAATCCGTCACATGAAGTACATAAAATTAAAAAAGGCTGTCCACACTTTGACAACAACAATAATTAAAAAGTTTCTCTCGACTGGTTCAATATTTGGCATTCAATCTGTGACCCAGCTCATGATCTACCACAAAATCGAATTATTAGTTTCAGCTCTCAACTTAATAACATTTAATTGAAAATAAAACTGAGCCGAGAACTTCATTACAAAAATGATTATTCAAGTCAGAAGTTCATTGCTGCAGCACCACAGGAGGCAGGAACAGATTAGTTGATTAGGAACTGTATCAACACATGATGGCCGTTACTGGTCTGCTCATACGGTGACACCCACAACAGTCTTAATTAGTGAGCACATGTAAGCATACACTCACACAGCTCCAAGAATACATAAATGTGCAACACACACACACACAAACACAGCTGCCACTGACAAGGGCAGGGCAGCATCTCCAACGGCCCTCTGGCCTTCACAACCAGATGGTGTTTCCCACTGGTTTTTCTGAGACACACACACACACACACACACACACACACACACAATATGCTCCCCTAACACATTTAAAGCCATTGCTACGAGAAATGGCAGGATGCATATGGTTGATGTGTGTAAGTTCTTTAAAAAAAACAAAACATAACAGAGCTCAACTTTTCAGTTAAATTAAGATGATTCCAGGCAAATCAATATCAGGATTTGTAGCAGCTAATAAATCAATTTTTGTATTAATTGAACAGGCAAAGACTGGTGCTTGTTTTTATGGATTCACCAGTGTCACTATTATGTAGCTTGTACTCAGGACAGTAATGTTGGGTGCCAATTATTGATACCGTTAGACCATACATACATTTTCCAGAAGAAAATGCTATGAATAGCTGATTAAGAAATCACATCATAGTGCTTTGAAGAAGCCATCAATCACTGCTATGGCCCATATGTCTGAGACCTGGTCGTCTTGGATGATCTGATCCCAGGTGGACAGCTCTGCGTACAGCACTGAGGTCAAATTCAGAGATTGTCTGGAGCAAGAGATCGAAATATAAATCGCTGTTATGTTGTTGAAAAATGTATATACAGTAAATCAGCCAATATTTCATTGTATTTTTAAATCGTCAAATATCCAAACAGACGTAGGCCTTCAAAGAACTGTATCAGTTGGGCTTCGGTCCACAATACCCTGAGTTTCTACTTCGTTGTCCTTCAGCAGATACAGTATTATGTTTAAAAAGTCATTCAACACGAACTGATCACATCTGCAAAAAGCTTGACCTCCACAGGTGACACTTTGTTATTGACATAACTCAAGGTAAAGCCAAACCTAAAAGAATTGGCACTTGATTGATTTGTATTATACTGCAATAAAGATGGGTCACACAGGAATATCCAACACTGACCTGCACAAGCATCCACAGCTTATAGGAGCAAGGTGAAAAGTTTCCCTGAGGAGGAAAGTTGAAAGAGAGACAGTTAAAGAGTGAAGTACAGAGGGACAATAAAAGAGAGATAAGAGGTATATGGAGAGATGAAAAAAGAAACAATGAATATGGAAGTCTCCCTGGGTGCAGAAGCAAAGTCACCCCCCCGGTATACCCACTGGGGCCTTTAAGGGTCAACTGAGAACATGGAGGCAAAGTGGCGTCCAGTATTATTGCCTGCAAAGACTGAGGAAGGACAAGAGAGACAGACAACCTTGTTTGGTGAATTATAGATACATGCTCACACACACACACAGACACACACGTAGGGGCTACTCTCCGTCTCCCTCTCTCTCCGTCTCAACCCTTCTCACTGCTGTTGTGATTCTCCATCTTATTTTTGCTGACCTGTGTGTGGTGGGGTTGACAGAGGTGAGCACACAATCTCCCGACGCCCAAACACAGAGAATTGAATCACCCCTGGGCTGACCCCCTCGAAGCAACGCATCGCCTATCTGCACCCCATGCTGTCGAGGGGTCCATTTAGGGCAGACGCTGACCCGGCTTGGCCTCCCGGGTCCGCGGCTCCTCTGCCTCGCCTGCCGGGCAACATGACAACCTATACAAGGCCCTGTCAAACACATGATTGACACATCCCCCACCCATCTCGACCAACGCTCACACCCTAAACGGTAAATTACCCCGAAACCCAGACAGACAACGGTGTCTTGGCTCCCTATTTGTTCTCTTGTCATCTCTCATATGTTGTTATACAACACACACACACACACACACACATCGGGTATGGCTAATTGTGTCAAATAATGTATAACTGGCTGCAACCACAGGTAATAAGAGATGGGTTTTATTTTCCGAATGCAAGCTGAACCAAGGCCACAAGACGGGCTCCGATTAAAATGGAGGACCAGGTTATGCGGTGACTTAATCAGGGCAAAATACAAAGCAGGTTATTTAATCACTTTTACTTTTCCCATCCTATAGTGACCGATTTTTTCACTGCTGCGGGGCCGCCTGATCACGCTCCGCTCTTCATAAACCACAATGTCTCCCATGTCTTTGACATACCTGCCGCAGAGATTGGCACACGTACAAATACAAACAAATCGCAGGCGCACGTACAGAAAACACTCGCACACCAACACAAAAAGAGGGTCCCTGCTGTGAGAAAAAGAGCTACAGTACTCCCTACATCAACAGTGGCCTAGATAAACACAATACATACAAAAGAGTCACCCCATGAAAATAACCCTCCATCTAAGCATCACTGCACTTATCTACTCATAAACATAGGGATAAATCAATTCAGTGAGAATTCTTTTATTTTTTCTCTCTCATTTGAAATTACAGCTGCGGGACCAAAGCTAGCATGATAGCATAGGTCAAATTCACTAACCTCCTTTCTCCATGGCAACAGTCTACCTCTTACAAAAAAGGCTCAGTGTGGTTGTTGAAGTCATTGTGAGATGTTTTTCTATGAACTGTTAATGTGTGCGTCATGTGTCACGAGTGTGTTGCTGTCTATTCCCGCACGTTTCACAAGAAACACACAAGAATGCACATATATGTGTAAATACATGTATACTTTCACGTGAAGATATATCTGTCTATCTGTGTTTGAGAGTGTGTGTGTGTGTGTATTTGTGATGACAACCCTGTTATCACAGCGTCTGTATTAGCATTGCAGCGTCTCACCGCTTTGTTTTACTCTGACCTGTATAATCAGTGTCACATTAGCAACACAACAAATCAAACGCTGCGAGTTTCCCCCCCGCAACCTCTCACATACATGCACTCACACACGCAAACACACACACACACATGCACACAGACACTTACACTGCATGTCCTCCTTCATGTTCCCAGCTGGCCACCATACTGTGTCAAACAGATGCTAATTAATATGATAACTAATACCTATTACACACCATACAAACCTCCAAAACAGCTAATTTAATTTCTTCTCATTCAAAACCAGAATTAAAAACTCTTTGTCCTAATTTGCTCATCCAGTAAATATCTGAGTAGCTGCTCTCAAAATCAACTGTGGCCACAATTGCCAAACTTTAATTATCTCTAATATTACATATTTTCTGTAACTGCAATACTTGAGTCATGAGATAAATACTAATAATAATGCACTATAACCAAAATGATTAGTTGATCAACAGCAAAATAATCTGCAGCGATTTGACTATGCATTAATTGTTCAAAATATTCACTTCACAAAAGCAAAAGACAATGAAAAATCATCATGATGTGAAATCTTGAAGTGATAATTGATTAAAACAAGCTTTTTAATGACCTTGAGCTTTTGAAAAAAATGTAAAAAGGTATTTTTCTAGACGAAACAATTAATGGAGAAAACGATCAACAGATTAAGTAAAAGTAAGAAATTCTTAGCTGCAGAGCTCTGACACACTAATTATTTTTCTGAAAGCAAATTACATTTTATTAAATATTTCACTTGGTTTACTGTTGTTGAGTCAAATAAGGATGTCCGTTTTTTTTTTTCTGTAACAACCTTTTCTTCACAGTTTTGACCTAAAAGATTTTAATTAAACAAGTTTATTTAAGAAATAACCCTAACAGTTTTATGTGACTGAAAGTGATAATAATAGTATGAAATTGACTAACAGATGTCAGGAACTGAGATATTAATTAAGATTTGATTTTGTTTAATAAAGTAAATATTGGCTTTATAGATCAGCAGCAGTGCAGATTCTTATTTTCCTCTCTGGTGTACGAGCAGGGAAGTCAGCATCCGCTCAGCTCGTTCTACTGTAAACCCTCCAGTGTTGGGAAAAAAACAACAAGAAGAAAGACGAAAAGAGGAAGGAAGAAATTCAGAAGAGGGAAGAAAAACAGAGGAAGGAAGGGAGAGAAGACAGACGGAGACAGATGGGCGAAAAAGACGAGTGCGGAAAGAGACGGGAAGAGGGAGCTGAAAGGAGAAGAGGAGTTGGGAGGATGGATTGAGTGAGGAGAAGGAGGCGTACTGTAGGAGATCCAGCTGACATTAGCGGGTGAGTTCATGAGATGTAATGATTAGCCAAATCCTGCTAATCAATGACACATTCACATGGGTTCCTGCTCTGTTGCTAAACACTAATTGGTCTATTCTGCAGCAGATAGGGAGATGCTGCTCCCCACTTCACTGTAAGCAATGCGAGCTGACACAGGGACACGTATGGGGCATGCACAAACACACACACTCCCACACACACACACACACACACTTACACACACACAAACACACGTGTCAAATGTTATGGGCAGGAACATACTGTACATCTGTAGAAGATTCTGGTACATAAAAAGGTCAAATTGAGACTGATTCAATTTGAGAGTGGATGAAGAGCAGAGGATCCTGCTTGACTCGCTCTAACAATAAGGAGAGAATTGTGTCCGAGAGCGGCCCAGTTCAACCAGCAGGGTGGGAGGAGTGGGTAGGGGGAGGAGGGGAGGCAGAAGAAGGAGCCCCTAAATTCAATTTCACTTTGTTGAGTATTTAGATAATGTTTCCTAATGTAATGCTGGGCCGGGAGTGGATCCACTGTATAGCTGCAGCAAGCGGTCGTTAATCACAATGCAGCAGCAGCGCCACCAATGTCCGAGCACGGGCACTGCATCACTTGAGCTGCAGGCTGAAACCATGAACCTGTAAGAGACTTGATACAGAGGCTTCACCTGCAGCTGCGCTGAACATGTGTTGAAATATCAGCTTTTTGTTTATTTCTGCTAAAATAGCCAAAATAACTGCGCAACTGAACCTACAATTGTGCAAGAACATGCACAGCTGTCATCATTATTCTTTATATATGATTTAAATAGGTATAGATGTGAAGGGCTCCAACTAATGATTACTTTTTTTTATTACTTACAAATTATCAAAAAATAGTGAAATAATGCTCAACAAAATTTCTTATTGATTCTTTAATCCAATCACATCCAAAAGATATTCACCCGCTATATCTGTAAATAATATTTTACACCTTTTGTCAGTATATGATGGTTGTATAGGTATTTTAATGAGTCTTGTTTCCCTTGTTTTGGCTGCATGTCTATTGTGATGTGTATCTTCTAATCCAGAGTCAAATTCCTTTTGTGTGTAAATACAGTTATTTACAGATATAGTTATTCTATAACGTAGCATTGATTTAAATTTACTAAACTGCAGTATGTTTATGATCAAACTTATTATAACCTAATTTTGGACCCTCAAAAATAGAGATTTTATATATTATCTGTGTATTAATTAGCCAAGAAAACAAGTGATAGCAATTTTGAAAATTCACTTATTTATCATGTAAAAATGCTTCTCCAATGATGTTTTGTTATCTTTTATATGATTTCAATTTAATATATTTGAGTTTTTAACTATTCGTCAGAATTTAAAGAAAGCAATATTAAGATGTCAAATTAACATTTGGGAAATAGAATTAAAATTAAAATTTATTTAAATTGTCAGTTTATTAAAAATACTAATTCAGAGTAATGAATGAAAACTATTGTTAGCTGCAGGCCTCTTATACAGCATTTTCAGAAATTACAGATATTCACTCGCTATAGACGCCCTCACCTCAGAGGATATTTTCACATACACATCTCTCAGTCTCTCTCATACTGTACATACAGACACACGCGCACACACACACACACACACATGCAATACATCCACACCCTAAAGCACGATGTGTATGCGGGATGTATTCCTCTCTGAGTGAATGCCGGTGGTTTAACAGTGCTTTCCACTGAAGAGGAGGACAAGAGGAGGGTTCACTCAAACAGATGACTGTTACTACCTAAATGTTAGTGCAGGGGCTCTACCTCCCTCTCTCACCCTCTCCCTCTCTCTCTCTCTCTCTCTCTCTCTCTCACTGAGTGTGTCTCAGTATGTGATAGTGTGTCTGTGCACATGTGTGTGAGTGGATGTAATTATGTGCAGAGGAGAGGCTGTTTGGGGTAAATAGAGTTCCAATTATTCTTTTAACCTGTTAGATTGTCAGCCCCAGTAACACGCAGGGCCAGGAGGAGACAAAATAAAGACCGATACATTCAGCAAAATACATTTAGCGACTAAACACTTAACTAAAAACTAAACGCCTAAACTCATGTAATGGCAGAAATGTTATTTTATTTTTTGTCAGTCAGCTTTTAATGGGTTTATTCCGAAATAAAACACCAATATTATTATTTATATTTTTTTCTTCATTCTGAAATTACAATTATCGTAGCGCCTGTGACCCTGAAAAGATTCATGTGAAAAGCGACGACTTAATGAATGGATTTATGTGAATGTATATTTTGTTGTTACTTTTCAAAAGCCCTCAAAATGCACAAGCAGCTTTAAAGGCAGGTGCTGAGCTTACTTGCTGTAAGTGGTTTGATTGCTGTGCATCAAGACATAATAACATTGACTATATTTAATTTGCCATATACTCGCTGTTTACAGCCATTTGACAGAGCTGGAGTGTAATTCTCCATCAGAAGCGTCAGAGACAGGAAGTGCATTTTATTTTCCCTCAGTACTTTCTAAATGGCCTCACAGCAAACCTGATGACTGGCTTTTGTATTATTGCATTTTACTGCAAAGACTTCAAGTGGGAGGAGAGCGTGTTAATATACGTACATCATTTAGCACAAATACATTGTATTCAGTCAATAAATATTGAAACGAATGAAAATATTTCTCAATAGGATCTTTTAAAATGCACAGAAACAAAAGTACATTAATATGTTTTATCACCTCTTTAAGTTAGGAGTGATGCCTCATAATATCAAATACTCTTTGAATAAATATTACAGCATGTTCCATCTTCCACTTTATCCTTACACACACACACACACACACACACACACACACACACACACACACACACACACACACACACACACACACACACACACACACACACACACACACACACACACACACAATGTTATCGCCTCAGATCACAAACTCAGCAGATCTCAACCGCATGTCACCCAAGATAACTCAACACACGCACACGCACGCTCTCACACAAACACACACGCACAGAGTTCTGTGACCCTTGTCAATAGGACATTAAGGGTTTTGGCACTAATGACCAGTGTAGAGATAAGAGAGAAGAGGTTAATGTGTTGCTGTGGATGATCAAGATAACACCGATCCCTTCAAGCCTGCAGACAATGAGACAGTAAGAAAGGGGAGCGAGGATACACAAACCAAAGAGTTTAAAAAAATACACGGAAATAAGAAAAAAGCTTTCTTGAGACAATGTGGATGTCTTTGAGGGAGGCCAACTGCAGTGTTTAAACTACTGTTTATCATATTTGATGTGTGAATAAGTGGATCCATGCAGATTTAGTCCATCAGTGCTGTGCATGTAAATATGCACACAGCACAGCAGAGGACTTAACACTAAAAACAGCCACCACCAATCAGTCCAGCCTTTCACTGAATGGGTTATCAGCACCACTCAATAGAAAAAACAAATATACGACCCTGCCTCGCACACAAAAGAGCTTTAACGTGAAGCGTTTTTTAAATTTTGCAAGCCAGGATATTTATGTTTACATGTGGATATATAACATGTAGTCTCTGTGTGTGTGTGTGTGTATGTTTGGTGATTTTTTGTTCAATAGAAAGACATTGTGATTGCTATTCAACTTGCTCAGTGTTCACACTCAATGCATGCATATATGTATCTACACTATACACACACACATGCACACACGCACCTTCCTCCCTGTGAGTGAAAGTGACATAAAATGGCTGCCCCTCATCTGTGTGGCCGGCTGGGTTGGCTGACATTTGGACACTTGTCAATCATCTCTTTCAATAGCAAAGCGGCAGGAAAAATGGAGTCGGGGGGTCAGCAACTCAGTGTGTCTCCATGGCAACTACTGCACTGAAGTTCATGTGCCTGCTGGGACTGTAGTTCTTAGTGCTTCCATGTTTGTGTGTGCATGTGTGTGTGTGAGAATGTCCATTTTTGTTTCTGGTTCAAGTGTGTGTGTGTGAGTGGGGGGGGGGGGGGGGGGGGGGGGGGGGGGAAGTGTGTGTCTATGTGTGTGTCCAATTGTTCCCCATCAGCCAGAGGCAAATACTCCTCCCATTTTAGCTCTTCCACCTCTCACCTTGCAACCTCACATGCAGCTTTAGTCTCTCCCTACCTCCCATTTTTTAAACCTTTTTTTCCCCCCTCTCTCCTCTAACCAGCGGGTCAAGGAACAAGGCCCTGCAGGAAGTAGCCAGCCACGACTAAAACAATTAAAAAAGGGTACTTAACCTTTCATCACCTCGGCCTCTCCCTCTCGTTGCCCCTCAGCCTCTCACCATTTCCGTCTTCCTCACCAGAGGATATTTCACCATGATCCTGCACGTGCACCTGCTCTACATCTAATTATTTTCTCATCTTTAATAGTTGTGCTTTCCTCTGCTGCTCACGAGAGCTGCAATTGGAATTTGTTGTTGAGTTTGTGAGAGGTGTGCGTGTGTTTTCCCATATTGTGGTTCCCATGTACAGCCGGTGCTGTGTTCAGCTGATGAACAAGAAAACAGAGAAACTGAGCATGCAAACACAGCCACAACTACACTGTGGTTTCTGCTCTGGCTGTGATCTGTTTATGGGATGAATACGGAGGATAATTTGTGGTCTCACTCAGGGAAAATAGCTCAGATTGAGCCTCGCAGGACAATCCACTGACCTGTTTACTGAACACTTATCGCAGAGAGGTTCACCGGCACTATTCATCCTCCCGGGGCTCCAGCAGCCGCACAAGCAGGCAAGTAGTCCCTCTCTATCCATCCAGACTTTAATGACAGCACAGTGTGCAGTAACAGCAGCCACACAGAAATGAATTCGACACAATGCTCCAAATGGCTTGAAAAGTTGCAGCTCTGGGAATAAAAACCTTTCATGACAATGTTGACATACACAACATTTACACAGCAGTTTGAAGCAGATTTGAGGGATTTGATTAGTTGGAGGGCGAAGCGCCAAACTTCTGTTGCATTTGAGCGCAATTGTGTTTCTTTTGGCACAAAAAAAAAATGCCTCTTGGAAAACAAAACACTGGGCTGCCATGAGAGACGGGAAAAAACCTACACAGGTTGCTGGATGTATGTTAATTTTGTGTCCTTCCTCTTCCTGTAACTGGTGACTTTTATGAGTAAAATCTGCTGCTAATAGCTGTTTGATGTGGATTAACATGCTCCATTACCCCAATGTACCAACACTGCCAGAATCATTACAGAGCACACACACACAGACAGAAATACACGCTCCGTGACAGACACCAGCACTGCTCCATCCAAATCTCCCCGACAACGTGCTCACTCACACACACACACACACACTCACACTTCTTCGTCCAACATTCTCCCTCTTCCCCACTTCCATCAATGGACAAGGCCTGACAGGAATGGCGTAATTCTGGGGGATAATTCATGGATAATTTTGGGATAATCTCCAGCAAACCATTCGGAACGCTGCCACCCGGTTTGCCCGCAACCTGATTACCAGGCTCCAAATGCCAGCCACTTGTAGTGACCAGCACCGCCAGCAACCACTTTGCTGCATGCAAATAAATACACACACACACACAAACAAGGACCTGCAGCCATGAATTATCCAACTCCATTTGCACAGGGATTTACTAAATACAGGTTAAGATGTAAAAGACACTTAAACATACATACAAAAATCTAATGTGATTGTAAAGATACACTGATATGTATGCATATGTACATGGAGAGCATACACACCCAGCCTCTTCCATGCCCCTGACACACACACAGACACACACACACTTTTACTATGTGCGATTGCCATCTCGTGGTAGGGGTAACCATGTAATTAAGAATAAACACATGACCTTTACTGGGACATGCAATCAAATATTGTATTTTACAGTCCAATCTAGTCTAAACGTCAGCCAAAAGCATTCTCTCTCTTTCTCTTTTTGGGACTTCCTCCACTGGATAGTCAAAGAAGTGTTAATTAAAATATCTAAAGCATCAATGAAGCATTATCAACTGACAGCTCTAATTTACTGTTGCATAATGTCTTGATGTTAAGTTTATATCTTTATATTTTACAGGTCTATAATAATTTGCACAAACACCTTGCAGAGACTCATACGCGCATATTTTCTGTTTAAGTTTTACGCTCAATTTGGTGTAATGCAAGCGGTGCAGCAAATCTGCTTTATAAGTTGATAAATACTGACATCTAGTGGCTCAAAACTAAAACCGACACAGTCCAGGGATCACACGTTTGGATCATAGACTGTTCTGATCCAAGTAAATACCGCCACCTCTTGGCCAAATCCTACATAACAACAACCAACATGGAGGAGACTAAATTCATTTTAATGAACTCTTTTGGTAATAACAACTTCATGATTTCTCTTATATTATTATATGACTTAAATTTCTTCAAATAACCTTTAAGTCATCTCATTTTAACCATACACTTAAGATTGTGTTTCGTATTCTTAAGATAAAAGTGATGGTTTTAACTTCCCTGTCACACAATTGCTAATTCCAACAAGTTGTTCTCCACATTTGATGATCCATTCACAATGAGCCAAAAGGCTAAACACACACACACACACACACACACACACACACACACACACACACACACACACCTTACCAGGTAAACACAGGTAGGTAAAAGTAGAAACGCATTTGTAAAAAAGTTTGCTATTATCCTAAATAAATCCTTCAAATACCATTTCTCACTCTTGTATGATATTCTGCATATTATGGTGTCACCTTGACAATTAAGAAGTTGTGCACAGGGTTAACGTAATAACTTCAATGTTTTATTTCACGAGAAAGAAAACTGGTGGAGACTGTGGACCACAGATAAGCAATTACTTTGCATGCAACGCCCCGAACACACTCAGATACGCAGACACACACACACAGAGTTTAAGTCCAAGCGAACAGGGTCAAGTTTACTCACCATTGGTTAAGGGCCATCTCACCCTCTTACGCAGTAAAACAAATCAGGTTTCAGTTTCATATTTGTATGCATGTCCTCATCATACTTCACCTCCACTGTCACAAAACTCTGCTCAAATTCTGAAAAAAGGACAAAAATTGGAAGTCGAGATTGCGGCACAAGCATTCAGAGGGATCAGTGTCTCCAGTCGAACAGTTTGTCAAAAATCACTCTCCATGAACTGGATCAGATGCTCAGAGAAGACACAGGAAGCTGGGTCCCCTCAGTCAGCACATAAGTCCATAGAAGTCCAGCACTTTTCTTCTTGTCAAACACAGAAACTTCTTCAAGAATGTGTAGACTCAGCTGAAGATCATCGCGGTGAGGCAGCTTTGATCTGCACGATCACAGATTACAACAATGACAGATAGTCTGATGCGTCTGAGAGGCAGGAAAAGCTCACCTGTGTTTCCCAGCCACCCATCACGTCTCCAGGCGGTGAAAGCCCTCCTCTCAGTTTTATACCAGCGCAGACAGGCTGCTCTCCTCTCGTCTCTCCTCTCATACGCTCGCCTGTTACACGTTGACTGCTTTGCTCAGCTCTCTGTGCACTTGACCGATCCACTATCAGCTCCACCACTCTCAAGTCCACACAGCTTTGCACAGTCCAACCTATTCATTTTCATGATACTCTCACACACTTGCCTTCTACCCCCTCTGCTGTCGCCGCACTGGTCACCTGTAGGCTTGGAGGTACTCGAAACCATTTCCCAATCTCCTTCCCTCCTTGCCTCCTTCTTTATCTTGTCTGTCATCCGATTCCTGTCATTTTCACCTCCCTAACTCCCACTCACTTCTCACTCCTGCCCACTTTTAGTCTTTTGACTTCCTCTAATAAGTCCTCTGCCTGTACCCAACCATTACCAATTTTCTCTGACCCACTATTTGTTATTAGCCCCTTGTCTTCCTCCTCCCCTTCCTCTTATCCCTCCACTCTCCATCCCTGTCTCTGCCTATCCTCCTTATATATCCTCAGCCTTCGCTTTGCCTTCTCCCCATCTCCAGCAGCATGAATATATTATTATCTACACAATGGGGCCCTGCTTATTGTTTATGAATTACCAGCCTTGCGGCCAAACAAAGCCTATTTTCATAAGAAACCTCCATTTCATTTCAGCTCCAATTAGATTGGGGGCTAAAGAATAGGAGTCCTCAGGCCTCAGCCCCTAAGGATGGCAGGTCCATTCAGCTTCATTCAATGGGGCCTTATTGCTTTCCCATACAAAAGAGCACGTGGACGGGCTTTCAGACTGAAACACCAACCAAAAATGACTGGGAGACAGTACTGTACAATAACAAATCTTTAAAGAAAAGACACTGAGTGCTTATCCTCCCATCCATCAATTCATCCCTCACTCTTCGCTTTCTTCCTCTCCTCTGTTCATATATTGTAAGACCTGGACATTAATGACAGACAGTTGAAAGAGAAAGGGAGTGAAAGAAAGAGAAGAAGAAAGAGGCAGAGCAGCTCAGTTTTTCACAATACATGTCAAGTCTAAATGATCACTGGCTGTTGAATAGACAGAGGGAAGGGAGAAGAAGTGAGTCGTGTGTATGCATGTGTGTGCGTGTGTGTACATCTGATTGATTCTCTGCTTTGAGAAGAGAGAGAAAGGAGTGAACGAAAAGAGAAAAGGACCTTGATGCTTTTTCTGAGCGCCACAATAGTCGCGGGGTCTGAGCCGTATTGTGGAGCAGCCACAGTGACAGGCTGTCACTCCATCCTGGTGGGAAGAAAGAAGCAGAGGGAGTGAAGAGGGGCTGGGGCAGGTCAGAACCTTGATAATACACGTCTACCTCCTTGGTTCATGAGTTTCTCACCCAGCAGACACTTGACATGAAGACAGAGGCTTTTAAGTTTGTCCCGGTAAAGTGGGAGCAGAAATAAACCAATGCTGGAGCCCATGTGTCACAGCAATATGACTCCACCTGGTAAAGCAGGCAACTAAGAGGTCCAGGTAAACTTTTATGTAACAAGTCAACTCTTGTTAATGCTCCGGTTCGTGAATGGAGGACTGAGCAATTGTCGGCCAACCAGACACTGGCCAGCAAGTTCAGAGCATGACAGCGCTGGCCCTGGCTTTATCTGCAGAGATCTGCTTCACGCAATGAATGCGAATTTCGCCTTTGTTTCTACGAGGAAAATATTCAGCATGAAACAAAAGGCAACAGTTTTCATTACTAATGAGTGGACAAGGTGCAGAGTCACAGTGAAAAGGTTGACATCTGTGCTTATTCATCCAACAGAAGCAAAATGGGATCATCTCCCTCCACAAAGCTTGTCCACAATGGTCAGGGGACACCGTAGATTATAATATGCCAGTCGTTTCAAAAAGAGGTGCACAAACACACACAAACATATACACATTCATGAGCATGAATGATTTTTTTGTTAGGGTCAGAGAGAGATGCAATCGATATGAATGCCATAAAAATTACCTGAACAACTGAGATGTTACAAACCGGTAACTGGTTTTAGAATTGTGACCTGTTTTGAAAGAGTGATTCTGAATAAGTAGTGTGATTTAGAAGTTATTTTGTAGATTCAATTGGTTTCCACTGCTTCAAGTCAAAAGTAAACTGATATGCCGCAACATTGAAACCACTTACTTGAGTTAATGTTTTGGTTGGTTAGTATACGTATTCTGCACAGGATTTCATTTGATTCAAAAATATCAACGATGGGTCATTTTTATGTTTCAACTTGAGTCAGCTCGAGTAGGAATGAAGGTGAATGCAGAACATGTAGTCACTTCAATCCCTGTGAGCATCAGTAAATGTCAGTACAGCAGGGATTGCGGAGTGATGATGATGTACTAAGTGAGAAATGGATGAATACTGCAAGTTGGGACTTATGGACAACACTATGAGCAACAGCAGCAGTTGAGGAATTTGTAAATGCAGGAAGCATGGCAGATCAAAACAGATGACACAGCGCTAAAACTCTGATCTGCTTGTTTAGACACTATAGGTTATTTTCTACATACTAAACACAAAACCTTACACCAACAACAAAACATCATGCCCCTCTTGCAAAAGCAAACAATTCTTGAACATCAAACTCTTATAAAAGCTGTATTTTAGCTTCAAAACACGTATTCAAACCATGATTATTATAAGCACGTGAGGCAAATCCTACGCAGTTATATATATGGTATAAATGAAAAACACTTGTAGCTTTTGATTTTTCAGTTTGCAGTATATGCACAATGAATATCTGGTTGCAACAACAGCTTGAACTTCAACTGTCCAAGCAGGAGAATCACAGATGTAAATAAAGGGATTAACATTGTCTCTGATTTACAAAGAACCAAACAAGCTAAAAAACTAAATGAAAGTTTGAAACATGCACGAACTGACTCAGCTAAAAAGCAAAGAAACGGTCCTACTTGTGAATTACCCCCCTCTGTTCAGCTGTGTTATTAACATACAGCTAAAATTACATTTTGATAGTGTAGCAATGATCTCTTCTTATGAAATGCTATATGGAGTCGAGCAGCAGGAAAAGACCATAACTATTTAGAGCACAATGTAAACAGAGGCTCAGCAGCAGCCACAATACAACTTTAGGCTAATTTACCGATGTAATGAAGAACACAAACATAGAAGACAGATGCTACGTGTTAGCACAAACAGCACTTAGCTTGTAGGGGGGAAGCAGTTATTCCAGGTGTTATTCTTTTTCTTTACAGGAGGTGGTGGAGGTCCCAAGTATTTACCAGTAGAAAAAGAAAACAGCTTCCAGTGCAATAAGTGAACATTTTAAAAGATAATGTCCAGAAATATTAGAAAGAACAGTGTAAACAACACACTGAGGGTGTTTCAGGCGATTAGAGGCAACATGGCGGAGGGAAACACTTCAAATAAACCCGCCTTTGAAAAAAAATAAATAAATAACGTATCACCTGTGGGCGGAGTGATACAAAATGGAGTGGTTCGGTCAGGAACTACTTTGCAGGCTGCTGTTCAAAAGGGAGACAACGATGAAAGAAAACAAAAAAACTATGTCTCACTAAGTTACTAATATAAATTCTCATCTGCACTGTTCAGGTAAAAGGTTATTGCATTTTGCTGATATAAATAGGGTGGACATAGTAGATTGAATCAGAATAAAAATTTAACAATAGACTATACTATAAACTATATACTATAAACTATACTACACTATAGTTTAATGTTGCAGTTAGTTACCTGCTGGTAGCTCCATCATCATTTATAAGTTGATTATATTTTCCATTTATAATTTAATAAAATATAGTGGAGTGAAAAGTACAATATTTGCCTCCAATAGGTACTCAAGTAAAGTAAATACCTTGAAATTACACTTAATTACAGTACCTGAGTAAATGCAAGAGTGAGGTTACTACTAAAAGGGACAGACTCAGGGGTTTCCTGAGGTTTGGGGTTTTACTTTAAAACCATCACACGGAGCAGGCAGAGGTGGCAAGGAAACGACGAGTAATAAATAACTGGAGTGTCCGTTATGTTGAATGATGCAAAAGGTCTGTGCTGGACAAGATCACTTGTTGATTGAGCTGCTGATATTTCATGTTCACAATAAGGCTATAGACTGTGGTGAGGGGCCCTGAGTAAACGCTGCATAATCTGAAAAAAGCTGGAACCACTAAACAAGTAGTTGTTGGTGATATTTATGGTTGAATTAAACTTTTATGGGGCAGCTCCAGGTTGGTGCAAACAAGCATTAAAGACACAACCATTATTCCTATAGAAGTCAACTAGTCAACATCATAGTTTTCTTTGCATCAATTTAAGACAACTTGATTCAACACAACTTAAAGTATAAACTCAATGAGAGCACAATATAAACTAAATCCGACCTTGTTACACAGTTCCTTTGTGGTCTTAAAAACAGATTTCAGAGGCAACTCAAAGTCATCTTCTAAAAACACATTTATTTCTCCCAAAGGACAAAGGCTCATCTTTTAGCAGTATTTACAATATACAGTACCGGGTTAATATCTGTACACTTCCCTTAGGATGCCCAGAAATTAAGTCAAACCGCAAAGTGATCAAACAATAAAGATGACAAGACAAGAAACATGTTTCCTGGCACAGACTTTTGTTAAGCTTGTGTCAGGGAAAGAGACCCAACAAAAATAAATTCATAAAAAAATTAAATAACATAAGAGAGGTTATGCGGAAATGGCATGGTTCAAGTTCAGAGTGGTCCAAGGCCTTTGTGACCATTAAAACCATTAATGTACCATTTATGTACCAGTGGACAGTGTCCTGATGAATGATTGTAAACAGACGGAGAGGATCTCGCTCTGGTTTCTCTTTGGCCACACTGATCAAGGCCATAGACGGTGGATGATGAATGTTGAAGTGGTGGAAGTGTGTGATGTCCTCGCCCTCTTGCTTGGTGTTCAAGGAATGTTATTGTGGAATAGATGGTCGATGCTGTTCAGTGGTTCTGGTCTTGAAAGGGGCTGTATTGACATCCTGCTTAAAGCACACACACATGCACCCATGTCAAACAAGTACACAATTACCTGTTTACAGATGCACTCTTGCTCTCACTCACACAACCAGCCTTAACTCATGTACGCACAACAGAAGCAAGTCCACATATACGCATTTCTTTTTCTCTTTTCAAAGTTTCAGATGGAGATTGTGTGCGACGGCCTCACAGGTTGGTCTCATCCCATGTTGGGTCGTTCATGCTCTTTAAAACCCTCCTCACAACCTTCTCTAGATCCTTCCTTGCCCTCTGCTCCTCCTCCAGTGACCTCTTCATCTTCTTAGTGTCCTGTTGTGGAAAACAATATTATAAACACATACTGTTGTTTAACAGATTTAGAGAAGACATGAGACTGTCTCAATCCAAAACTAAGGATACAGTATCGTTAGCTCAAATAATGTGCAAAATCTCATCTTTCAAACCTCTGTGTTCAAAACAACATTCCTAAACTATATTACAAAACAGGTCATTACAAATAGATTTAACTCCACTTAGTTAAAGTTATGTCAATGCTTGACATAACCAACTTTTTTTAGATTAGATCATAAAACAGTTTAATTTGACTTAAGTTATATAATTGATAAAACATCATAATCCATCATTGAACATTTACCTGTTTTAGTTCCTGAACCTCATCCCTCAGAGCGTACACCACATCCACCAGGCTCCTTTCAGACAGGAATATTTACAGGTCAGCACATCAGTAACACCCACAGGTCTGCTCATCAAGTGATAGGTTCACACTGTTTCAAGTCCATTTTAAAACGACACTCATATGTTGATATGTACATCGCAAACATTTTAGGTTACTGTCCATTTTGCATACAATTGCACTTTTGCAGAGAGGTGCTGTGGATTTTGTCCCCAATCTCTTCATCATCAGTATCTGCAGGAGCAACAACTGTATTAACCAGAATATGTTTCATTGAACAAATCGGCATGAGTGTTGTTTTAAGACCCACTTGATAAAATGCGAGATATAATCTCATAGCAGTAGCACAGACCAAGAGCATAATAATAAGAGTTACAGTTGAAACGTTATACCTAATGTGCAAGTCTTGAAAAATATATAATCTCAATGTCATCAAATTCCTTTTAAAATGAAGGGAGACTGTGTATTTGTTGATTTGGCCCTAAACTGTTAAATCCTCTTTATTTATCTAACAGGTGATCCATCCCTCAACGGGTGTGTTTGCATTTTGTAATAATATGGCACTTTTTGACCTCTCTATTTGCAAAGTACTAAATAAATCAAGCTTTATTTAATTATCTCACTAACAGAACATTACAATTCGATACATCTTATTCCTCTGTGCCATGAGGCGTATTGAGCTGATCTAAACTGGAAGTCGTCCCTAACAAATGTACTTTTGACTCCTGAGTAATAATTGCAACAATATACAGCTGTAATTGAAAATTACCCCATTTTAAAGATCTTAAAGATTTAAGTGTTCAGTTGAAACAGATTGGCTTGGGGCTGTGTGCCACAGTCACAGTTTGATAGTAGACTACGGCTATTTTGGTTTTGGTCCTTCAATGGGATTTACAATATGTAAATTCAGGATAAAGGAGAAGCACGTTAACTTACTTTTCTTCCGGTGCACTTTGTCCATTGCGACTTGGATCAAGGACTTTCTCCTCACCAGGGATGATCACATGAAGTCCTGTCTCTCGTTGCGGTCCTGTTTCAAAACAGAAGAGCACTCAACACTTGATACACAGCTTTTTCTCACCTTGCAGTAAGATGACATCTTCAGTATATTACGTTTTCATTCCACAGTGTGAGCTTCTTCTGGAAGGGCCAGCAGCACCAAAGAGAAGGAGATATACCACAATTGTTGGTAGTAGTGTGTTAGTCATGCACAGAGAAGAAATCAGATAGGAGACAGAGGAAAGAGAAAGGAAATGAGAGACAGTGACAATATCAGACAAAAAAAACAAACACATTCCTTCATTTATTCACAATACATTTCTCTGTCCGTAAGAATCCTAAAATGAAAACACACAGCAGATATAATCATATTTCGTCCTTACAAATCACCAGAAAGCCAGTGTCTACCAAATGACAGATTTATTCAAAACTCATAATACAGCGTTTGGGACTTGAACACTTGAGCAGTGTCGAACAAATACACTGAAGGCGCTGTTTGCAGATAAGACGTGGTCACATGTGTGAACTGGATACAGCATTAGAGCACACTGAGACGATGTTTGTCACAGACAGTCTCTTTACCCTGCCGGTCCCACAGTTAGTTTCACAGAATACACCCGTCACAAAGTATAGCACGTGATGTAAGGACAGTGATATTCTCAGCTCAAATACTCATAGAAGGTACAATGGATTTTTTTTCCTTGTTCCATGACAACTAGTATTTACAGAAAGGGACACTGTGTGCTCTTCATTTTTCAAGTCCACACTGACAGTATTCAGAGGCTGAGTGAATAGATCACATAGAAATATTCCCATATAATCATCTCTTGTTTTTTTCTTTTACACTACGAATGAGCATTTACTTTACAGTAACACTGAATACTTAAGTCTACCTTTAGGACTATATCATACACACTCTAGGCAGACGACAAAAAGTACAGAATTTAACAGATCTACCCCCCACCCCCGACGCCCATTTACATGATTGTGCAAAATAATTTAAACACTTCATGTTATAATTTCAGTGTAAACTTTAAATCAGACCAATAAAATGTAGAAAAAAAAGAACACAAATGATTCATCCAGGGATCATTTTGTAAACATTGACATAAAGAATAACATAAAAAAAAAGAAATGCCTTCATACAAAATAATGAATAAACAATTTTCATTAAATAGTACCGTAACATGGACCAATATATTCCACGTCACCTGCATTGCTTACTGTAAGAGGAGATAGACTCTAAGTGGATGCCAAGCTGTACTTTTATTACCAATACTGGAAAAATACTTCTTCATAAAAATAGTTATTAATGCAGGTTAGTATGGAAAACCACGCAAACCAGACAACACAGAGGGGTGTCTGACTTATGAGGCTGTAGCATAGGTGTTAGTTTGTTGTGACACAAGGGATGTTTGTTTATGACACTATGCTAACTATGTCGAACTGTCAGAGCCGTCAACAGCTACACTTTAAAGAAATAGTTCATATTTTGGTATGTAGGATAATTGGCCTGTGTGCTGTGGATTAGTTAAAAAGACTGATACCACTCTAATGTCTGTGGTATAATGGTTGTATCGTAGGCTAAGTTAACCAGAAGCTGGTTAAGCTAACCAGGAGCACCCCAGCTTAGCAAGATAGCTTCTGGTTAAGGTAAGTTAACAAGATTTAGGTTAGTTTAGCAAGACAGCTTCTGGTTGAGGTAAGCTAACCAGATGCAGGTTAGCCTAGCAAGACAGCTTCTGGTTAAGGTAAGCTAAGAAGATACAGGTTAGCCTAGCAAGCTAACTTCTGGTTAAGGTCAGCTAACCAGATGCAGGTTAGCCTAGCAAGATAGTTACTGGTTGAGGTACGCTAACAAGATGAAGGTTTGCCTAGCGAGAAAGCTTTTGGTTAATTTAAGATAACCAGATGCAGGTTAGCCCGGCAATATAGCTTCTGGTTAAGTTAAGATAACCAGATGCTGGTTAGCCTAGCAATATATCTTCTGGTTAAGGTAAGCTAACAAGATGCAGGTTAGCCTTGCAAGATAGCTTCTGGTTAAGTTACCCGCATGCAGGTTAGCTTAACAAGAGAGTTTCTGGTTAGACTACGCTAACCAGAAGTTGGTTTGGATAAGCAGAGGCCGTTAAGCTTTGCTTAGCATAAAGACTTGAATAAGAGGAACTGCTAGCGTAGCTAATTTATTCTTCGTTTTCTGTTCTCATCCCTTGAAGGTTAAGTGTTCTCATAACTAAAACATAATCTTCTAGTTATGACAAATAATATATATATTCAATTTAAATTAGCCAGCAGCTCCTCTTCGTCTTCTCTTTATGTTAAGCTAAGCAAACTAGCTTCTCATAACTAGAATATTAAAACGTGTTGTATTTGCTAACCTGCTAACGTACTCCTGAGAGTGGAATTAATCTTCATCTCGAACTCTCAGCAAGAAAAGCAATTAAGCATAATCCCAGTTCCCGAAAATATCAGATCTTTCCTTTAATGGAGCAGGAGACACATCCCTACTAAACAAAGATATCAACTTGTATAACTGTAGCTGTTTTAGGTTGTAGTTTACAGTTATTAGTGTCGCACTGCCCTGTGCTGTTCTATGAAGCTTTATATTTCATTCATAAAGTAACTTGAGATATGATAAGACTGTAAAAATAACCCTGTAGAACCACTGACACAGTAATATTACTGAATTTAAGATCAGGCTTTAAAAGGATTATGCTTAGGAGACTTCACAATACAGCAAATTATTAAAAGGTTAACTTAACAGTGCACCAAAAATCAATCTCACTTAACTCTAGTGGTGGAATCTGGTAATGCAGATAGCTTTCCTGGTATTTCTGCCTCCAAACATATACAATGGCTGACTTTCTTTTGCAAAATTTAAGATCAGAAATTAATAAAATAAAAGTCATAGATCACTGATTCTGGAAAGACCTATTGGTGCCAATTGTTTTAAAATTAAGCCATCTAAAACTATCTGCACAACTTGGATAGTACTAGAGATCAGTATGAAAATTTGTTTTTTGTAATGCGAGTAAACAGCCCCTTTAAATTCACCATTCTTAGCCTGTTAGCTTGTATCTAGTGTATGTGATGATCTCCTCTTTCTGTAGCAGCTACAACAAAGAACGGACTGACGGTCACATACTGTTAATGTTGGCAAGAACAGATTATTCAGCAGTGGTCTGGTTATTATGTTGAATATTGTTCTGCTTTCGGCTGGCAACATGAATAAAACTTTAAAATTATGAAAACAATATTATAAAATGTTAAGAATTTGGATATTACATTTGCATGCTGCTATTTTATCAGCTAGCAGGGGCATATGTGCCTCAACCTGTGTGTGTGTTTACGCGCATGTGTCGTATCTGTGCTATATTTGAGCATTCATACTCTAAAGTCACATACTGGAGAGAAGTAGTACATGGTAAATAGAATACTCTCGTTCCTGAATTACATCTGAATATCAGACAGGAAAAACTCAGTCCCCATCTCTCCCCCATCCCTGGTTCCCCCATATTCCCCTCCAACTTCCCTCTCCACTCTCTACGACGAGAGTCCGTCGCATTTATGGTCAAACAAGGGGAGTGGTCACATTCAAGATAAATTAACAAGAATTACCTAACACTTACTGCATGACAACTACAGAAAGAGAGGAGGCACATAAAAGGGAAAGTGTCAAAGGCAACAGGGAGATGCTTTGAACATCTTCAAAAGAGACCGTCGAAATAAATAAACCAAATAAGTTAACAAAAAAAATTAACAAATATATATTAGAAAATAAATAGATCAATAAAAAAAAGGTTCTCTTTAATACATTGAAGGTAAAAGAGGTAAACGTGCTGTACGTTACATTACAGTACAGCGTGGCAGTACTGTATATTCTTTAGTTCTGGTGAGAGATGCAGCTCTTGCGCGGCACTGAACCCATCCTGTAACTGTGGGTGGTCCAGATGGAGTCATAGTCAGAGTCCTCCGACAGGTCAGAGGTCAATTCGGGCCGTGACACGCTGCTGCGGCGGCCCGTTGAGTCCGCGCAGGAGCGGTTCACGTCGGCCAGCACGTGGTTGTGCATCAGGTCAGTGCCCTGCCAGGCTGGACGAGGCAGAGCCGAGGTGGAGGTGACGTTGCGAATGTTGAGGGAAGAAATGGTAGGCGAAGGGAGAGGAGTGACGGTGCGGGTGGGGGAGCATACGCAACACGCAACAAATGGCAAATCATAAAACCAATGAGATGGAGGATGAGATGATGGCGCAAATCAGAATACATGGAGAAAATCAAAGCGCAGTATGCAGAGGAGAAAGATTGGTGGAGAAAAAAAGAGAAAGAAGGAATTCAACCACAGCAATGCCAAAGAGTGAAGAGTGGAGGAGAGACAGAGAGAAGAGAAGATACTGTTAGAAAGATCAGCTCTGAATACCAGTGTTAAAGAAAGGCTCTGAGTCACAGATATATAGTCAATACAAAGACAGCGAGCTACAGTATGAACCCTTCTTCTTCGTGCACATGTACGAGTCAGATTTGTGTTTTCTTTCTTACTGGAGTTCAGAGTCTGCCTGGTTTTGGCGCTGGTGCAGTAAGCCTCAATAACTTTCAGGATCTGGGCATCTTCCTCCAGAGCAGCTGTACCTGAGTGTGAGAGGGTGCAAAGGGAAAAAATAAATCACAAGCTCATCGCCCTCAGATCTCCCCACACTGCTCACTGCTTTACTACCTACATTTTGGAAGATTTGCTTGCTTTTTATTGCACAAAGTGAAATAAACCCCACTGTAATAGCTGTCCTTTAGGTGGCCCCTTTAGTATGAATCCTACTATGAGGCAGCTGTTTTGCAACCTTGGTCGGTACTGATGTTTGGCCCAGATTATCTGGTAGTGTGAGGGGTTCCAGAGCTATTCTTTAACCTACCGAACTGACCGCAGCATCACCAGAACCACATGATAATTATATAGCATGTTTGATATTTAGGATTTAAAATCAGGATGATTGCTTCAGTATTTTCCTAACATAACCAAAACAGTCAATAGGAGAGACTGAAGCAGCTGTTGGTGCAACCAAGCAATGGTAAACATTCTGAGGCTAACATCAGGTAGTGGTTTGTTTACACAAAGACGAATGTAAAAACGACCACATCTGGAGAAGTTTGAATCAAACTATTACTTATGAGTAAGATATCACATCTGGGTAAACATAAAAAGGATCTTAAAATTTTTAACATACTCTTCCTCGAGGCAAATTCCTCCTCAGACTGTTTTCTCTCTGGCTTGCGCTTGGGAAGAAGTTTCTTCACACTCTTAGGGCTTTTACTAAGATCCTGTAAATCAGAAATTTATTGTGAGAATTTGAACGTTTTATTTTTACTTACAGACAGACAGACAGACAGACAGACAGACAGACAGACAGACAGACAGACAGAGAGCCTCACCTCCTTGTAGCACAGAGCGGCAGAGGGCCTTAGAGGGGGTGCAGGCCTCAAGCAGCTCAGGCTCCAGGGTTTCGGGGTGTTAGGCGGCTCCAGTGGACCCCACATCATAGTGCTGTGAGATGTTCCATGGGAGGAGGGGTGAGGCAGGGTGTGGTAGGTGGGGGCCACTGTCATGGACCTGCCCTCAGCATGCCGGGACGGGGTGAGGGGGTGAGATGGGAGCTGAGGAACGAAACAAAAAAGGCATACTCCCTAATATCAGCATCGGCATCAGCCTTCTTAATCCCTACATATAATTCACTTTTTACTGTTTGAGAATTATACTAATGGTGTGCAGAGTTATTAATATACATCACAAACATATTTACATTAAAATAAAATAGTTTTTAAAAATATAACATTTGCAATAATTTCTCTAAGTTCTTAATTTTTGGGTGAAGAAGCGCAATGTACATGCCTTGGAATTACAAACTGTCCATCTAATGCACTGATTTTAGGTTTCACTCTGTAATAGTTGTTTACACTACAGTGGGTAACACGTAAAAAGACTAAAAAGAAAAGCCTCAGTATATGAGTATGTACTAATCGACCGCTCCTGACCGTGTGGCAGGGCACAGTGAGAGGTTTGTGGCTGGGCGCTGTAGCTGAGGTGTGTTTGATCTGTCGGCTCAGATGCTCCACCCAGTCCTGCAGGTCCTGCTGGTTGGTGCACGCCACGTGGAGACGGTCAAACAAAGCTCCTGCAGGAACACAGACAATGACTGAGGGCATTGAAAATGGATTAAACTCTGCATCTAGCTCATCTGGTGTGGTCTTACCATTGAGCTCAAAAGCATTTTTATGGGCTTCACAGTCTTCTAGTTTGTTCACTGTCATACTGGTCAGGGGCAATTTTCCCTGCAGAGGAAAATCATTATATCAGACAATAAGTTTTAACACTGGGGAGCAGTTTAAGAAATGTTATATCTGAGAAATTACTGACCTGGAATATGAAGCCGCTCATCCTGGGGCTGGCAGACAACATGAGGAGGACGTGATGGAAGAGCATGAGGTAACGCTCACTCTTCTCCTGAAAAACAGGATCAAGACAGAGAGGTGAATATAGAGAGAGTGAATACAAGGAAACAATAATCCGGTAGGTATGACACGGCTCTATAATGTCTGAAGCCAAGTTCAAATCAAAGATTCACAATAAAGCTGCTCTCAGACATGCACTGAGGTCCAGACATTTTATATACATTTTCCGGAGGGTCTGCATGTGAGAACGCAAAAGTCAGAGTCAGTTGATCCAGACATTTTCCAGAGTTCTCCTGCCAGTCCTCCTGGAAAATGTCTGAGTGAGCCCATGTGAGAATACAGCAGGAAAATGTCCGGAAGAAAACGAGTGGGACTGCTACTGTAAAAACATGGCAGACTCTGAGGGAGAGGATCTGCTCTCAAAGTGGATGTAAAGGGCTTTTTTGTGTTTATACACTAATAAAAACACGATTATCAATATTACATTCAATTTCTGACAACAGATCAACCTACATCCTACACACTGGACCTTTAAAATGACTGATAAGTACCTATTAACAAACACTTGCACAACAAACATGAACCCTCCTGCACTCAAATGCAATAAAAGGTACTGCTAAGTAGCATTTACTGGTTAAATGACAATAAAACACTGTCATCTATGAACTGTGATATTACAATCAATTAATAATATTTTTTGTCAGTTCGGAGTGAAGTGCAGGTCAAGGAGGTGGACAGTGCTCGTACCTCGGCGCCAGGACTCTGGACTAAGACCTGGCTCATGTAAAGCACAGAGCCCAGCGTCTTGATGTCATCCCCCTCCCACAGACGGATTGACTCGGTGAGAATCTGCAGCTCCAGCTCCTTACGCTTCCGCACCTCCTGACACTGAGCCTGGCATGATGGGAAAAGACAACCTGCTTAAAAGG
This sequence comes from Hippoglossus hippoglossus, assembly GCF_009819705.1. Classification (NCBI taxonomy): domain Eukaryota; kingdom Metazoa; phylum Chordata; class Actinopteri; order Pleuronectiformes; family Pleuronectidae; genus Hippoglossus; species Hippoglossus hippoglossus. The sequence goes on from NC_047171.1 coordinate 17,837,240, forward strand.
CCTGTTGTTGATTCATTACATACAGTATGAAAGTCTGGTGACATGCTGCGTCTGACGAGACAGGAAGTGTTTTCAGCTTACAGACAGATTTTTGAAAGACGCCATGCACTTCTGGATGTCTGGCCTGTCGGGGTAAGTCTCCTGGAGGAAGAGAAATATATAGTTATTAAAACACAATTCATAACCTATTCTAAGATTGCACCAAGACAAATGAAAAGGCACAGACACACACCTCCATGTGCCTCTCCAGCTCTTTGAGTAAGTTGGGGTACTTGTCGATTCTCATGAAGGGTTTACTGAGGCCCGTGGTCAGGGTGAGGATCCCGGGGATGACGGCCCCCCTCCCCTCCATGAACTCCCCCAATACATCACTGCAAGAGGAAGGAAAGAGAGAGAGGTGATGGAGGTCACTCAAGGTATCATTCAACCTGGATGACGTGCAATGATTTTAAATATGTTCTCTACCTCACAAACAGTTTTGTAACAACAAACTATTCAGACAGCAACTAAATGGACTATTTTTCCTTTGGTAGTTATTTTACACTGGTTTCAAAAATAAGTCAGGTCAAACATATCTACCTGGCATTCAGATTCTTAGATCTCAAAATGTGATTGCCTTCATAATTAAGATTGATTGAGTGGTGCACAAAATCACTGAACAAGGAGAATAACAATTGAGCAGCTACGGCTGCAACTAACAATTACTTTTTTAATCAAATAATCCAATTTGATAGACAAATAAAAAAGCCCAAAGACGTTGGAAATAAAGAACGCTTGAAAAAATAACTGAATCAATTAGTTTTCTAAATAATTGCCAGTTAATTTCTGTTCATTTGAATTTGAGTTAAATTAGTTAATTTCGTTGCCACTGTAATATCATTATGGGATTATAACCAGCAAAATGAACATCCTTGTCGTTCAAACATTAAATCCTCAGAGGTGAAGACAACACGGAATCCTGTGAGCTGCGTCTACTTATTTTTCTTCACAAAGAAACTGAACCATGACTCTGTTTGATCCCGACAGAGACCCCCTCTTTAGGTGGGACTAAATTATTGTATTTAGTACTTTTCACACCTGTTATTTTGGTTCTGACTAAACTGAAACGTGTGAATGTCCGGACTACACCAGGTAGGTGTGAAACTGCCCTTCGTCCCTCTCCGTGAGTTGTATTCAAGTTATTTTGCTTTGTAAAGAAAAAGTACTGCCTCAGCTACAGTAGTGCTGGTAATAGAAGACTGCAAAGTGTGTACTTAGTGTGCACAGTGATGAGCCACTATATCTGCCTCAGTCAGCAAACAGCAGGTTACAACAACAACAGTAAAACAAAGACAAACTCCAAAACCTTCTTTTTCCATATGACCACTTGTGCTGCATGAAGAAACTCACCTGTACTGGGTGAGCACATTGACTGCACAGGGGTGGTTAGAGCAGTAACCGATATACAAAGCTTTCATCTGTGGCATGAGGTTGAGGAAGAAGCCCCCCACCCTTTGCTGACTCTCTGGAAGCCTAAAAGAAAAAGATAAAAATCACATTGTTAAAAATATATCTGCACAAATTCTTGTGCACCAGTTAAGAAAACAAACAGCAGCAGAAATATATGGAGTGTCTGGTCTCAGACCCACTGCAGATTGGTGCTGTACTGTGTATTCCACATGCCTGCAGTACATTAAGCACAACACTAGATGTCCCTCTGCTTGTTATGAAACAGTGATGATGCTGCTGCTGCAGTGAGGCTGTGTGTGCAGGAGGGACTCACTTGGTGCACTCCTCCAGCGATTGGACGAGCATCTGCTGGAAGGTGCTGATCTCCTCCAGGTTTCCCAGAATTAGAGCCACATCCGGGCTGCTCAGCCTGGAGGCAAAAAGGATGATGGGAAAAGAACAATGGTGACTACACATTCAGACACGCGCTCAGCTCACATATGTTGTTAGAAGAAGGACACGTAATCAGATTGATCCAGCTTCCTGTTATACAACAACCGCACAAAAATATCCTGGTACTGGATTCATGCAGCTTTGTGTGTGAATAAGTCGTACTTGTCAATGCTCTGAAGAGGTCGCAGGTAGTTCGTCAGGAGGCTCTGAAGTTCCTTGGAATATTCTGTCTCTGTTTCTAAAATGTTTTGCAACACCTACAATAGGAGAAGAGGAAAAACTTACATTAGGAAATGTCCATTACCAAAAAACTGGAGTAGGATAATAATTCTCTTGAGGGTTACAGATACAAGTTTTATATTTAATTAGTAAGTGCCGCAATTTTTGGAGTTAATAAACCACAGAAGCATTAAAAAAATAATTTACTACATTATAATTGATCAAGCAAAACATGTTTTCAACTCTTCCGGCAGATTAGCTCAAGATTAAATAGAAAGTAGAGATACAGACAGAGATTACAAAAAGAATCAGGCTCTAACACAAACACTTTCAACATTTCACATAAATGTTGAGTTGCGTTCTTACCAGGTTGTAGTAGGTCTTGCTGATCGCAGAAGTGTCAAAGCCTTTAGGGGGACTCTTCAGGGTACCAGACTTGGGAGACACTTGTTTGTCTGTGATTAGAAAGTAACAAAATGAAACACTATATCGTACATGATGAGCCAATCAACTGAAACACTGAGCCGAAAGTAATTTATGCCTAAAAGATTAAATGTCCTACAAAGATGTATATGCAAATAATCTTACATCTACAGTATACTTAAGTGAAGATACCCAAGCCTGTTGAAACCTGCATTCGGACATACAGAAATTTTGAAATCATAAATCGGGTTTAGTCACGTTGGCTGGGCGATCTACTTCATTTTACATGCCTGTAATCGGAATAAAACATCAGGGAGCCAGACAACGACTAATCTATACATTAAGTTACAGACTTATCAGGGCTTGTGATTCCCAAACTATAATAAATCACTGAGAAAATAGAATATCTAAATATAAGTATAAATTATTATTATATAACAAGGTGTTTTTTGTGTACTTATTGTTATTCATGTAGAATAACAAGACCCCAAAACACGTCCCTATGTGTTTTTTTTGGTGCCTTGCAATGAGACATTTTCCTCTTGCAGGATCTGAAATATCTATATAAATTATTATTATATAATTAGTCTTTACAATCCCAAAGAATCTGTGTTAAATTGATCAAGTTAAAAATGTCACTCAGACAGAGGATCAGAATTCGAGGTGCTGCCTCGTGACACAACGTTTTTTAACCAGTGAATAAACAACAAACCACAGCAGATGTGAGGCTGTGTAACAATCGTGTGACCAGAATGTGACAATGGCAACTGTGATGTTGTCCATAAATTGGCAGGTTTTGAATCTGAGGGATTTTAAAAATATCTGTGCTGAATAATATTTAATCTCTCCAGCTGCTTTGTTCATTCAGAGGAAGGTAGGAGCAGAGGATCCTTTCTGAAATATGTGGTTGAAGGATGCAAGTGACAATTTTGGAGGTTGTAACACAACAATAATATAAAGAATTCCACTGTATTAATATCTTAGTAAGCTAATGAACTTGTTTAGTTATAAAACCAAACGTTCTAATTGCCTTAAATCATTCAAATTCAAGACGGATCAACATCACATAACTGGCACCCATCATAAGCTCCCCGCTTGAACACAAGTAGCCGAGGTACCTACCAGAGCCCTTGACCTCGCGGACATAGTTGCTAGGAAACCAGCCACTCTTTCCATTGAGCAGCCCCTCCCACCAACCGCCATCTTCCTGGCGAGTCACGCCGATGATGTCCCCCTTGGCGAAGGTGAGCTCATCCTCGTTGGTCTGCTGGAAGTCGAAACGTGCTTTCACCAGCAGCTGCTGTCCACTGTTCTCCGACATGTCCTGTCGAGAACGAGGGGAGGATGTTACCAAAGAGGAAATGTGAGGTGAGACACAGATGACAGCAAAAGGTTTGTTGTGAAACATTAAAGGTTACATGTATTTTGTGAAAAAAACACACTTATACACATTTTTTTCATATTTGCATAATTATCCATCTATTTGTTTAATATCATGTAAATATATTCAACCAAAGCAAACAAGTGAATTGCCTTTGCCATGTCCAGTTGCTTATAGATGTGAATATAGTGTAAAGTTTGAATGGAAGCTTTTAAGCAAAGTCTAGTGATATATATCTATATATCCATATAGATATATAGATATAAATATATATCTATATATTAATTTTTTTGACTACCCTCGACCATAGCAGAGGTCTAATCAGTAGCAATAGCTTAAACCATGATGTGTTTGCAGGCCATTAAACCATCTATTTATCATTATATAATTGTGTCCTTTAACAACTTGGAAACATTAATTGTCCATATTTTAGCACTCACTTAACTACTGCACTTAACTACTGTGTATAATGTATAATTATGTATGTATTGATTCTTAATTTGTAATCAATGACTGTGCCAAAATTACAAAAACACATTATCAGTTTTCAGTGACCCTGAACTTTTGTGTTCCTAAACTCTGCTGCTAGTCATCAGCGGTGAGAGTTGAGCTCACCAGACTGCGAAACTGGTTCTGCAGCAGTTTGGAGGATCGGCCCAGCGAAGCCTGAGAAGACAGCGACTCGAAGGACTTGATGCGGTGGGCTGAAGAGTGTCGGGCACACACCGAATCGCTGCCCACGCCGATATCTGCACAGAAAGGGCAAAATATAAATACACCAGACCTGGCTTTTGAAGCCAGCGCCCACACACCTATGACTACTCGCCTGCCTTTCATAAAAATAAAAACACCCCCACATGGCGCATGAAACTCACTCATATTGCACATATTTTTAACTCACCTGCAGTCACTTTATTCAGAGCGACCAGACTGCTCAGCACCTTCGAGAAGTTCAGTCCGAGTAGCAGGTCACTGGCCTCAAACGGCTGCGGGTGAGAGAGGACAGAGTGAGACAGGGCAGATCTGTGAGAATCATCAGCAAGTACGTTTTGCTTTTAAAGCTAATCGCTAATTCCAGCACAGCAGGGCTGTGTCATCGCTTGGCCACACTGTGAGCAAGCGCCGGGCAGTTGATCAATAACTCTCCTTATCTTTGTCAGAAGTAGCTGGTGAAACACACGCACGCATGTAGGTCATATCTGCAGCAGCTACAGCTTTACACAACAATGTGCATCATAAAAGTTAATGACAGAAACTGAGCTTTGACCTCTCCCTGCTTCATGAGAAGGAAGCGCATCAAATGGTGGGACTGGACATTAAAAAATTGTTATTGACATCAAAGCTCAAGAAAAGATATCAACAAATGCTGCTTAAATAACCTAAGCCACAGGAGTGAGAGCCGGGGGGGGGGCTGAGTGAAACAATGCACATAGCTTTAAAATAAAAATAAAGTACTCATTTGACAAAAATAGAAGATGAATGTGTGGAGGTAAATATGTATATTGTGGCGGTGCCGCAAACAGAGGCTGGAGACTCGGCCTGTCTTCCCCTATCTCTCTTTCCCCATTTCACACTTGTACTGTCCCTATCTCGAAAGACAAATGTGTGCATGCTTATTTTCATGTAGAGCAGGGAAGTGAGGTACCATCACAAGTGGTCACTCGAGACACATTCTCTCGCCAGGTGGGAAGTGATGCACTTAGAGCTGTGCACTTGTGATCCGATCCCCGGAGTTGCATGTTAATGCCATGTCTGAACACGGCCACAGAAACGTGAAACTACGATAACACCAAGAGGGCGTGAGTGTCACTGAGAGGGAAGGGAAGCCTGAACCATAGTTTGTATATGACAGGTCACTTTCTCTCACTATCCAGAAATTAAGCCAGTAGCGATTGAGGGATGGAGCCACAGTATCGAGGTTCCAATTGCGAGTCAATCATGACATTTTAACGTATTTTAAAGCATCAAATAACTGATTAAAACCAAAATTACTGGAAAAGGGAACATTGAACAAACATCAGTGTGATAAGAATTAAAGACAAGCACCATCAATGATCTTGGTTTGACTCTTTAGTTTGACCCATGTCCCGTCTGCTAACATGGAGGGGAAAGGATTTATGACCTGTACTGCAGCGAGCCACCAGGTGGCAATCAAGACACTTTGGCTTCATTTTTGGCGAGCTGCCATGTCGTCCATCTCTATATACAGTCTATGGTCTGAACGTTTAATAAACTGTAGTAGACTGATGCATTGATGGCTTTTGGTTTCACAGGATTAACTGAAAAATGGAGAATAATTCCAGTCTTGTCCTTTAACTGCAGTAGAAGAGTAAACACTGATTTTATCACTGTCAGTGTGACGCTCACTCTCCTCGTGGTTAGTATGAATGGCAGCGATTGTATCTGTGTTGATGACTGTAGTTGTCTTCTCTCTTTGGGTGTAACGGCTTCAAATGATAAACTGCCCCGGCTTCACATATATTGAGTCTGAGTGACTGTGAGATGCTTCTCTTTCATCTTCCGCTCTGATTGCAGATGTGTCCTCAGGGAATATGTGAACGACTGTGAATGCAAGAGTGTGTGTGTTTGTGTGTGTGCACACTAAAAGACTGTCCCTAGTGAGCATTCATGTGAGAGTGCCCTCTTCCTCACCCATCTATACTTTCACTGGAACTTAAACTACAAACCACGTTCAGCATTTGTGCTCAACTTATTATTTCCCTGCAGAACGTAGACGTGACTTAAATCGCTTCCTCGTTAGAAATGTGACACATCTCTCACAAGTGAAGCGTGGCGCACATCAAACATTCATGCAGTGAGATAATGAACATGACTAACACGACAAGCTACGACACGTCTGCTGCGCCTCAGCATCACAGGCAGGTAATGATCCCCTCAGAGCAGACAATAGTGCAACACCCCTCTGTGACTCAGCAAGCTACAGCAGCGCAGCAAACTGCTCCCACACTTCCCACACCCATCACCATCAAGGAAATAAGTATTTACTGCACAGGGAATTACAACCCACTACACCGGGTCCACTACAGATAATGGAATATGGTGACAATATCATATTTTACTTTAAAGCATCACTATGCAACTTTTTTTATACCAAAATACCAGCTTTTAAATTAGTTTAATAGTTCACTGACTTGGAATAGGGACAATGGTGCTGCTTTCATTTCTAATCCTCATACTAAACGTCTGTTCTTGCTCTACGTTACTTTGACTGCAGCTTAAATTGACAGAATCCGGTCCAGCAAGTTCAAGAGTAATGATGAACTGTAGATCAGTTCAAAAGAATTCATTCATCATTAAATCTTAAAAAAAACTGCTTTTATGGCCAACTTTCAGCGAGGAAACTTTTAATATATGAAGAATTCTGAACAGAATTTGTTGCAGCAGCTCTTCTGGTTCAGGAAGCCGGGAATCATGGGTAATATCCACCGTTCAGCTGTGTTTCAGTTCAGTGTGTGGGACTCTACACAGTCAGAGCTCCGTCAAGACACTGATAGGCTTTGCTTTTTTTCTCTGCATGAAAACCATTTGATTGCTCGGACAAGGAGCCCAACAGAATGAATCCCCACGTGAGCATACAGAGGGCGCTGTTGCTCAGTAAATGTTACTTTGGCGGGTTCCAGACACGAACCCTGGAGAATTTGGTAGGGACATTTTCCAGAGTTTGTCTTTCACATATGAAGAACGCAGCAGGATATTGTTGAGGTCAGACGCCTTCACAACAACACACAGTAACATTTTTGTCACAGCATCTATGTTTGGCTTCTCTTTTTATTTATTGGAGAAATTTGTAAATTCTTTAGTTTTTTTCAGTTTTGCGTCCGTTTCTGGACATTTTATCAGGGCGCTGGCATCAAAAGTTCCAGAAAATCTGTGGATCAACTGACTGGGATATTTGTGTCCTCACATACAACGTCCTCGGAAAATTTCAGGTTCAGTGCATGTCTGAAAGGGGCTATAGCGTAACTTTAGGAGATTACTTAAATATACTAAAATAGCATTAAATATCAATGCTGCGACTCCCCTAGCAGTGTGTATAGTATAGTACAATATCAACAGTGATGGAGTTAAGAACACATGCATATCTTTAAACAGTAATACTGCAGGCAATCAAACTAAATAATAACTTTTCCTTTAAGGGTGTTCACATACTGTTTATATACTTATTAGGTGGACAACACTGGACTCATGGTCAATATTCCTAAACATAGAGACAAGGCAGCCAGTCAGTTTATTACTACACAGTAGGAGATTCTTCACAGAGTAACCTGACCTCAATCCAACCGATCATGCGTCTCCATTCTTAAAGACCACATTGAAGACAAAAATCCCCCGAGGACAGAGAGAATTGAAGATTGCAGTCGGAGCTGAGAGTTTTTAGATTTGATTTGATGTATCGGCCTGAGCATTTTCTCATTCGGGTGAATATGGCCGCAGCACAGATCTGCTGCTGATGTCTGTGGGTCACAAGCTTTCGCTAACCATCAACTGTGTAGTTAATATGAGATGTGCGTTTTTTTTTTTTTTTAATCTGTTAATAGTTTCCTAGAGGCTTAAATGGTGTCATCTATTCCCTTGCTTTGTTGGACTCACAAGAACCCAGAGATCTTAATTTACTATGATGTGGTAAACAGGAAATCAAAAGAAATCTCAAATTTTACAGCTTTAAATTCACAAAATATATGGGATTTATGCAGGTAAAATAATTAATAATCAATTCAGCTAAAGTGCCAAAAATTATCTGGTTCCACTGAATAAAATGCTATAATTTTCTCCTGATTTTTCATTATTTTTAATTAAATATCTGAGATTTTTTGTTGGTTTGATAAAACAAGATATTTGAAGTTTTCACCTTGAGCTCAACTGAATGGAGGAATTTCTAAAGGACGTTCAGTAAATTGGACAATTAATAGAAAAAGAACTGACAGTACTTGATGATTAAAAAATGTCTTCGCTGCAGCCTTGAGCCAACGCCACAGAAATTTGTGTTTTTGTAAACATCTTCAACAGCTTTCCATACAAAGTATTTTAGCTCCACAATACCACAAACTTTTCTGGTTATTGTTTTTTATGATAATGGATTCTAACTCTCACTTTAGTCCAGACACATGGATCTGTAATTACTGCCATGGTAGATGCAGGGTAAGGTTACTGTTCCAGAGGGACCAGCGGGGTCATGGGAATTGTAATGATCACTTCCTGTGGTCAGAGCCATCAGAGGTTAAGGGTCAGTACCAGCAGCTGCCTAAGTGTCGGACACGCTCTTGGAGTGACTAATCGGGAAAGGGTATCCAAATTCAATTGAAAATGGGATCAATCTGGTTGAAATATGGCAAGACCAGTGCGTTGATGCTCTGCCAAACATCAAGCTTAACTCAATTAAAATGAGGAAGGTCAGGCCTGCGAATAGCACAGCCTCTATCTGTCACATCTTTCACAAAAAAGCGAACCACTGCTCTAATCTGCAGCCGCAGCTACCTGGGGCCGGAGCCAGCAGTGCTCTGAGCTCTGGAGAAGATCCATCTGCAGCTGGTGAGCGGGAGGACTGCCATGACCCCCAAACTACAATAATCCTGCGCTGTCCACTTCAATCCAAAATAAAAGGAAAAGTCACATACGTTTAAAAACACTTTAGCACGCCAGGACCTAAACACAGTCTTAACAAATGTGGGTCATTGCATGTCAAATCATGTTTGTGCTATAGTAGCATTTCACAGGTTTCTCATGTGACCAAATTGGCTTTTTCAATTTTCTCAAATTTCGTTACGATCTGTGACGATGCAGCCAATGAGTGTGATGATTCAACATGGAATGACCCATACAGGAAATTGGTGGCAGTGTTATGGTTATGACAGGGGAACAATTACTTTAAAAAAACAGATTATTGCTCAATACCTTTGCCAGAAGCTGTCCCTCCCTGAACTGAACCAAAACAAACAGAGGCTCTTTTTTAATAAAGTCTTCTCCCTCACTGGCATCTCAGCTGTGTGTAACCACTAAATGATGTTTCACACACTCAGTGTGACGGCGCTCTGTCTCAGCCCGTCTCCACCTCTCGTTCTGTGGCTGGACACTCGGCAATGCTGGGAAACAGTGAGTTTCATTGTCACACAGGGGCGGTTCAATGACCCCACTGTGCACTGGCCAACACACAGACTTAAACAGCACGCTGCCTTCAATTTGCTACAGATTATGAACGGGTATAATCATTACACAAAAACTATAATGCACCTAAATATTTCTATAAAGACAAACATGTGTGAGGTCTTAATCTGTGGTGGTAAGACTGAGAAATACAACAATATCTATAATTACTGCAATACAATTTGTATAAATAGCAATGTAACAAATATTAAATATACAACCCTGGGACCACTCCAGATTTGTTTTAAGTCTGCATCTCTACATGTACGGCAGCCATTGCATCAATGTCTGTTAAACTTGGGATAAATGTTTTCAGTAGTTCAAAGAATATTACTTTTTTTTCATGTTTTACCTTGTAAAAGCAGAGAATCTGATAATCTTGCAGTGGACTCCTAATTTTTTCCAGAGCTGTATATAGACTCAATGTTTATGCATTGTACAGGCACAGTGCGGAATAAATCGATAATTAATCAACCTCAGATTTATAAAATATCTTTGCTGTTTAGGTTTAGCTTTATTTCTGCGATTTATAGTGATAATTATCGACATGTACTGATATGAAAATTTGAATCCTGATATAATTTGTGGCCACATCGCTCACCCGTAAGTGGTCGTGACAATAAAGACACATTTGAACCCAAGGACAAAGCTTTGCATTAATTAAAAAGCTTTAACTGGGGCTGGGTGATGTGACCAAAAATGAGACAAAGATGAAAAATCCATATCGATAATCACCACGATAATCATCACATTATTATATATTTTAGGTTTGAAGATGTTTGGTCCTGAGTGAAGGTTGAGGGTTTAAACACTTCTTTGTGGCTGAGGTAGATCCAGTGCTTGCACAATGAATTAGCAACAATCTAAATCGATATATACCAAACCTTTGTTACATTTCTATTGATAAACACGATATTCCGATAATCATTGTTATTGTTTTATCACCCAGCACGAACGTAAACAAAAGAAGGAAACGTAAACAGGCCACAGTTTAACAGTTTGATCCATTAACGTCACTGGTGCTTGCTACAATGTTGCACAGCCACAGCTCTGTTGTGTCCGGCCGATGTGGGACTGTTCCCGGCTGCTACACTTCCACTCCTCCTCCCTGTGTCAGCGGCTCCAGCAGCCCCATTGTTCGAGTCCCCTCTTGCACACAAACTTCGCGGTGCACTCGGTGATACACGCAGAGCAGCGTCACGTTTTAACACCAGATATGCGCAGACATGTGTAAATAAAAAGGGGGGGAAGCCTCTCACCTCGACGCGGAACGACAAGCAGCCCTTCAGGAACTCCTTTATGTTGCTCAAACACTCGCCGTCGTTCTTCGGTTCCTGGTAAATCTGGAAAGACGCAAACGCTGGTTAGAGAAAATCAAATAGATAAAAAGCCTCCTGGCTCCCTGCTGCTGCCGCTGGATGAGTCCTGCTCCTCACGCTGCGGGTATCTGTGAGTTTATCAGCCCGGAAAATGCGTCTTCTTTCCCCGACACGCATTCTACAGTTGGAGCGGCTGCACTGGGCCTGACGCTCCGGGGAGGCTGAGCACAAATCCCGCAGCGGGGAAGTGGAGGAGGCGGCGGAGCTGGTGGAGGGAAATGACGTTGACAAATAGGGATCCCCCACTGCTGCCCTGATAGCCTATGGCAGCACTGGGTTTTATTATAACTTCCTGTAACCACATGGGAGAGAATAGTACATTTTAAAAATCCTAAATTCTGTCATCACTTATCATTTAAAGGTCCAGTGTGTAAGGTGTAGGTGAAAGGGATCTATTGGCACAACTTGAATATAAAATAATCCTAGTGATGTTTTCACTAGGGTGTTTCATCTAAATTGTACAAATTGATGTTTTCTTTACCCTAGAATGGACCTTTTATATTTATATTTATATTTTATATTTCTTTATATTTACATCAGAGGGGGGGGTCCTCTCTATGGAGGCCACCATGTTTTGAATACAGTAGCCCAGACGGGACAAACTAAACACCTTTTGATTTTTTATAACAAATTAATGCTACCACAGCTTCTCTTTCATGTTAGGAGGGGAAGGGTGAGGTGAGGGGTGTTCAGCTGCAACATGCAACTTCACCACTAGATGTCACTAAATTATACACACCGTACCTTTAATAGAATGATTTCCAATGCAAAACAATCACTGACTATAACCTCAGTGCTAAGACATATAATATCTTAACCCAACACATTAAAAAACAACTGAATATCATTATCATCATGAAAGTATATAGACTTTATGACATAACAGCTGCATTAGATTGCATTGGATTGTACAGGTCTGCCTGTTAAAGTCACTTCTGAGTGTATGGAGATATATATACAGTATGTTAGTTTGAGTGATGAAGGATTTTTAAGACAATAACAACATATATTCTTGAGGAAAAATCCGTAGATTTCTTTATGAATTGTGACCATGATATATATCAGGAAATGTAATATTTTAAAATTACACTTATCAGCTCTCTGTAGTGGACACATCGTGTAAGGGAGCCACTGTTTTCTGTACCTTTATTAGGTTACTGATTTGTCTTGGTTACCTATCAGTCAATATAAAGACCATTGTTGGTATATTTGCAGTAAGTTCTTATATATGTTGGTAAATACAAGACAAAGAATATAAAAGGCATAGTTATCTTTTATTGCAAATGCTGTTTGTGTTTCCTTCACTCCTGTTCCTCACTACTAGGCCTGTTATTTGTAAAAAAAAATCGGACATTTTACTTTTCTTTTCATTTTGCTTGAAAACTCTCCCCACCTCATTTGATTCATATTATCCATTATCTAGCCAACATATTCTCATTTTCCTCAGTTACAGTTTTTCCTCATATCTCTCATTGTCCATCCATCCTTTATCTATACCACCGCAGCCAATCCCAGCTGACATTATGTACATCCTGGACTCATCGCCGGCGTATGGCAGGGTCAATATATACAGACAAACAAATCCCTCTCATTCACACCTACGGACAATTAACTTAAAGCCAAATCTGCATGTCTTTAGACTGTGGGAGGAAGCCAGAGTACTCAGCAGAAAACATGCAAAGCTGGGATTTGAACCAGGAACCTTTGTGCAGTGAGGCAACAGTGCTAATGTAATAAAGTAATAAAGTGCAAATATGATAATGAGAAGGTGAGAGGATCATGTTGTCTGAGTGTGCCCAGGTTAGAGGCAAGTCTAGGAAGCGTGCTGGTAGCACTCATTGATTACTAGACACTAGGGCGATCATGTCGTGTGGGTCACTGATAAAGGAAGACCTTCTTTCGATGAGATAAAACTGAAACATCCTCACATCGTGGCCTTGCAGCTCTCTCTTGCTCTGCACTGTTATTGGAGGGAAACTGAGCAGCAAAGATGAGACGTGAGGGACGTGCACAAAGGGGATTTTTACAGCTAATTAGAAAGAACATGATACAACCTCATGTTTACATATCTGGTCTGTGGGGTAACGTTACTGGCATCTACCTTGATGGCAACTGACACGTGGCCCACTTGTGCCCCCTCCTCATCTCATACTCTCCTCTGGCCCACATTCACATCCACTACTGCAGGTCTGAAGGCAATTACTCATCCGATTATAGCTCTGGGAACTCGGTACAGAACAGAAACAGGGAAGGATGATGCCTACAACATCTCGGAGATGCTATGGGTCGCATCTGGGTCAGATAGCGACTGGATATGCTGGCCAATGATACCGCAGATAAATGCCAAGGGATTCAAACCCTGCTCATTATTGTAAAAGCAAGAAGGAGAAGATGAAATGTTAGATAAAACAGCAGGCATGCATGGGGGGAAAGAAAAACATTATTAGCATTTATAGTAGAAATAGTGTAACATTTAGCATGATAACTCGGGCAGACCAGGTCGATATGTTGGTCAATGTTAGATTACCACATATATATCTGTATCAGTTAGAGACTGTATAGAAAGATGGACGACATGATGGCGCCCCAAAAGTAAAGCCAAATCATTTCAATTGTCCCCTGGTGGCTGGCTGCAGTATAGGTTATAAATATTGCCTCATCTATATTAGTGGATGGGACATAAGCAAATGAACAGTCAGTGTACACGGCAAATAAACATTTCTCAAAGATAGTTTTTGTCATTTTAAGTAGTTCTTATCACACTGATGTTTGTTCAAATGTTCATGTTTTTGGTAGGTTCGATTTTAATTAGTTATTTGATGTAGTAACGGTTCGAAATGTCATGATTGACAGCTTAGACTGATTGGTCAGGTTTGTGCATTAGCGCAACCTTGCTGCCATGGCTCCAGACTACAATCCAAAATGTCATCGTCGCAAAATGACAGCGATTGTATACAGATTATTTTGGCTTCATTTCTGGATGGTGAGGGGAAGTAGAAACGTGTCGTCCATCTGATAACAAGACAGTTATCAGCGTAGACATGACAAGTATCTGTTTGATGTATCAGTGAATCCATTACATAGTTTGTCCACCAGAGGGCAATGACAAGTTAGATTTTCATTTACTATATATGTCCCACTCAGCATGGCTCTCTGATATGATGGTCACAATTCCTAGATTCTTATTTTCTCATCAAAAGCAAAAAGAAAATATTCATACGATGCATATTTTGGTTTGAATGCAAATGCACTTGCTATGTTTTATGAAAAATCAATACTTCAGGTTATCTACCACTTCCCCTTTTCTTCTGTATTCTTACTATAAAAACTAGACATATTGTTTGGCCTAGTGCCACACTAGTTTTTGTGGTTGTTGTTCTTTTTTTTGGTTCTTTTTTGCTCACCTTGTGTTCATTTACAGTTTCAGCTCACCAGCTCTGTCAGTTCAATTTGCTGACTGGGGGAATCATCACACGTTGCTATTGTTCTTAAGATTTAACTAAGCTACAGAACCTGTCTTCAGTGACCAGCGTCCCATTTTAAATCTATTGCCAGGTCACTCCTGTCAGACCATTATGGTAAAACAAAAGATATAGTGAAATACATACCACTGCAATAGTTTGATAATATGAAAATGCTTTTGCAGGGCAGGACGGAGGAATTCGAACATCTTCTCTGCAGCCACTTGCAAATGAGACACATAAAATCCTCCCTGACATAAGATGGCAGCAGATGTGAGAAAATAGCTCAGCAGCATACAGGCTGATTGGGCCTCAGACTTCATCTGATGGATTTCATCCATTAGTGTGTCTGTGCAATGCTCCAGATGTGTCCTCCTTTACAAACCGTGCCTAGAGATACACTAGCCCTCATGAAATGGTCATGTGAACAAAACGGTGCAAAAAAACAAACCCTGATTTCATTATGGCACACATTAATTAAACAACACTGACAACGTGCAAATTGGAGGAAGCTGTTTTATCATTTAACGCTCACACGGAGCTGCAGCAGGGGCCTCCGGGCGGAACGTCCACTTTCCAGGGAAACATTGGCTCCTTTACGCGGGGCCTGCTGCACGACTGGAGCTTTAGGTTGACGGACACAAACACGTGCACTGTGTCTTTAAATGGGGAGAGGGTCCACGTCTGTGTGTCTGTGCGCCTTTGCAGTCAATGGCGGCCCACTCTTATAGCCGAGGAGTGTGTATAGTCATCCCTCACATTGACATAAAGGCCACATCGCCGTGGATTGAAGAGGAATTTAACACCGAGGCTGTTGAATAAACCTGCACTGAAACATAAGCTGCTAAATGAGGCCTGCAGTAGTTTATTTATAAGACCCCACAGTGGATCTAACCCCCTCTGATACATCTGATCAATCATTTCTCCTGTTGTTGTGATGCTGCCTTGTTTGGAGCAGATCAATACGCACTGGGGCCTCCTTTCTTTCCCCCCTCTCCTTTCTCTGATCCTTTTCTTTTTCTTTTCTTTTGAATCGCCCCACGCTGACACACGTTATGTGCCACCACGTCCTGGCGTTGTTTTCGCAGACAATAACCCGGGCTGCCGTGACCTACAAAAGAAATCGCCTCACGGACCAGTGCGCAGAGGGAGACTCCAGACAACAAACCGCGGATCCGGGCAGCGCACCCCGCCGACGGGGCGGGCGGGTATAGGGTTATGCAGTACACGGGGAGATGGGGTGAGTGTGTGTGGGGGGGTGTATTGCTCTTACTTTCTCCGTGGACCCGGGGCTGAGCCGCTCCAGCAGCCGGCACAGCACCACCCCATCCTTCAGGGAGCTCTGCAGGAACGCCTCGGGATCCGAGATGGTCTTCTTCGGCGACTCCAGCACCCCGAGCGTGATCAACCATGTCACCGTCTGTTCCGCCGAATTCATGTCCAGTCACAACAGATCCCCCCCGATGTTGTTTTTCTTTCTCCCCCTCCTCGACAAAGCGGCTGTGTGCGGGTGTCTCTAACGGCGTCCACCGGTTACACTGCCAGCATCACCACCGTCACCATCCGTGCGTTAGAGGAGGAACATCGTGGATCCATAGAAAAGGATGATGTCGATGAGGAAACCTGGATGCGGAGGATGGTGACGGCTGACTGGTGGAGCCTCGGCAGGTCTGGTTTCCTCCCTTCAGTGTGTGTGTGTGTGTGTGAGTGTGTGTGTGTGTTTTCTCTCTCTAACCTGGCAAGCTGTCAAGCGCGCTCCTCTGTGATGCGTTGAGGCAGCGGGCTGCACGTATGCGCATCGCAGCCGCCAGCCACTCGTCCATTGGATGACATCACAGCAGAGGGACAGGCGAGTCCAACCAGTTGTTAGGACGCATCAGTGTGACACGAGCAGGCCTCCTCATGTGTGGCTGTGCGTTTCCTGCCCTGTTTTATTATGGCTGCTGCCCGTTGTTATCTCTGTGCCTCCATTCAGAAGGAGGATGAGCAGACAGAGCAGCAGCTTCAACAGTGATGATGCTTTATCGACACAAAACTGATCAGCTGGACTTCAGCACTGTCATGACGATCTGCTTTAATAAAAACAATATGTCAGTGATGCTCCATGTCTGTAATGATGTGATGATTCTTTCTTATATCCCCAAAGAGGAAGTTCCCAACAAGGTCATTCTGAAGGGGTCACATTTTGTATTCGTTTTTATTCGTCCTTTAATTTATCACGATGAGCAGTAATGAAGCAAAAAAGTTTCAAATATAAATACAAGTAGGGACAACCTAACTGTACTTCTATTTTAGTAAAGACACTCATTGGCATAATGCATTCCCTATAGCCCCTACCTCAACCTAACCGGACCCCAACCCGAAAAGCAAGTCTTAACCCTCAAACAGCCCATTGAAAGGGGGTCAGAAAATGGGGACCTAACCTAAACGTGACCACAATTCACATCAAACCTCAACCAGGACCTAAGGAATTAAGTGGCCTAATTAGGACCTGGATTTGGTCCCCATGAGGTCTACTACTCCTGACAAGGTTGCTTAATTTATAATGGAAAAGGTCCAAAGAGGCAACAAAAATGAGTAGGCACACACACACATACACACACATGACACACACACTCACACACACAAACACACATTTACCCTATTCTGTTGCGGGGTCACAAGGATGTAACTCTATTTTAAGGGGTCATAAGCAAAAGTGGTCAAATCCAACCCTAAAACATTTTCATTTAAAGCACAGTTTCATTGTATCCATGTACCTGCAGCAGTGTTTCTGCTTGTACCTGAGAAAACCGCCTGGACAAAGAGATTCTCAGTTGAAAAGCAGTTCAGAGACTCTGTTCAGTTCAACCTGAGCTGACCTGTGTTTTGTTTTTGACCAGGGGAGGAAACTGGATCACCTGCTGGAACCAACATGAACAAGGAAACATGCAAATTATTCAAACACAGAGAGGCTTGGGACAAGGCTCCACTGAGCCAGCGAGACGTTAAAGAGCTGAATCTATTAGTCAATGGGTAAATGAATAATTGAATAAAAATAGCCAGAATTAATAAATAGATAATGATAAAATAAACTGTTGGTTGTATGCCATCTTGGGTTCTAGGACACTACTTTTTCAGTAAGTACATAATTTATCAAAACAATAACAGGCAGATTCATTTTATAGTGAAATAAATTATTGTAAGCCTTGGAAGGAAACATTATCCAACCCTCTCTCGTTGTGTTTGTCCTGAGGCAAAATGAAAAGCTGGAATTTAATATAGTTATGACAATAATGGAGGAAGAGGTAGTGAGGAAGAGCACATCTGCACTTATCACTTTGGCCACAGGATGGCGCTCACTGCACACTCAATCTACTGATCTGTAAACTCTTTTGTTGCTCGTATGCTGTTATCTTCAGGTGGCCAATAGCTTTACACAACAAGTTATCTCCTATTAATAACCTGTGTCCACTACAAGTTAATGATGGCCAATTAGTTATCTACATATCAGAGGTAACTTTAGTTGTAGAGTTAAGAAAACCTCATACTGATGAAGAAACGTCCATAAAGTGTCCTTAAAATGGACAAGTTTCATGGTCAATTTCTAGTGATGTATGGTGACATTCAGTCTATTTGTGACTAGCATCCATCTAATCTCTGCATGTGTTCCCTGGACTTATTAATGGACAATCAATAATTTATTAATGCTTTACAAATCAGCCATTATTAGGCTGTCATTGTGTTGCCAGGTTGGTGTTATCCTCCTCTAGCAGGACACTTTTGTCGTGGAAATGTCATCCTCACGTAACCTTTCTCTTTCAGCCATGGCTCCAATACCTCTTTGGTGTAAATTGTTCATTCCAGTAAGCTCTTATCTGGTGTTCCTTCCCTCCCTAAGACATGTAGCGAAACCACCTGCTTCATCCAAGGTTGCTCCTCACATTATGAGTCTGTAATAATTACTTTGTTTCTTATCGCCTCTCTGACAGTGAGCCGTGCGGAGCTCTGGGTTGATCCTTTTGCAAGAGTTTCTTCTTAATAAATACACAAAGACAATTTCCTTGTTTGCTCTTTATTTTCAGATTTCCACCACACTTGCTTCTTCTTTTTTGGTCTTAAGTCTATCACAGTGACCACTACAGTAGATAATCACTTGTACTTTGTGTAAAGGAAAAACATTTCTAACAAATTCTTAACATTTCAAAAGGTGTAGATATAATTTATTGATGACTCATTCATATTTTAGAATCCAGATAACTTACAAGTGTTTGCTGTGGCGTTAATAGAATGTGAAAAACCTTCATCAATTATGAATTTATCAATATTTATCAGCACAGACATGAGTATTTATCAATGGGTTACCAATTAATAAAGACTGATTACGAAAGCTTTCTGACCAGATGTACTATTAATCGTCATTAAATCCACCAAAACATTCTAAAGCATTTTTAACGTGTGTTTGATACATTTTTTATTTTTCCATCTCTACCTGCAGGAATCTCGGATACCCACAGGATCTCCATGGTAACCAAAGAAAGCTGCAGGGACAGACATCCCGGCTCAGGCCTGCTCGTTCTCTCACAGCACCTTTCCATCTCCCTCTCTTCTGTGTGAGGGTGACAAAGGGTCTGTGTATCTGTTGTCAGGAAGCTTGACTCTCGAGGCCATCCGTGTTCTAAACAGGCAGCGTCGAGGGATGCCGATGTGCCTCGTAGGTCTTATCGCCATGGGTCCGTAACCAGGGGTGCTAATGTTTGGCTGGCCCCAGGCTTCATGCATCCTTCCATTCCCAGGTCATCCCTACATTTCCACAGGAAAAATCATGCTCTCTTTTCTCTTAGTTCACAATGATCGTCAGGAAAAGGCCATATAGTGTAGCTATGTTCTCCTCTATGCATCTGCCTGATTCTCTCCAAATGAAGATACCTGATGCTCACAAAGCAGGAGAAGATTAGATAGCGAAGCATTTCAGGCAGGACGTAATGTCATTAATAGATGGGAGTCAACAGTTATGGTGGAGGTCTGGAAGAGCAAAAATAACCAACTTTTCAGGAGAACTGCATGTGGGATTAATAGAAGGGCAAATCTAATCCTCTGTTTGACTCCAGAATACTGTCAGGAACATTCAGCACACTCTGGTGCACTATACTGCACAAATATGACCTTCATGGAGGAGTCATCAGAGGAAAAAACTTTCCTGCGTCCTCACCTCAAAATTCTGTGTGAGAAGTTTGCAAGGGAATATCTAAACAAGCCAATGGAAATAAGTGCTGTGGAACGTTAAACAAAAGGCAAGTTTAGGGAAAAACGTATGCAGAAACATTTGAGAAAGATCACCTCTTCGACTAAAAAGGTTGATATTGATCATGCTCAGCATTGGGGTGGATGCACCAGTGGCCCGAGCAACCGTTCACAGGTAGTGGGGGAACATTAATCCAAATCAATAACAGCAATTTCTGGAAGCAAACTTTGCACCCTTTGTAAAAAAAAAAAGAAAAGCTGAGGAAGAAAAGAAGATGGCTTCTACAAACACATCTCAGAATCCACAAACTTTCATCACCCTCACAGTCCCCTGACTTATCGGTGCCCAAACTTCATGTGGCCATCTCTTCCTCTCAAGCTCTCTGAGTCAGTGCATATTTTATTCTGACCAGGCAAACTCCAGGAAACCCAGAGCCACTCCACAGGCCAGAGTGCATAAGCAATATGATGGATGGACTCGAAACGCACTCAATGTCAAGATAGAGGGAGGAGAGATAATCAGATATAGGCTATATTTACGTAAGTGAAGTGGGTGTCGACAGCAAATGGTTTTTGTATTAGGAGCCATCAAACGTAATTTTGTCTGTGACGCACAATGAACAGTATTCAGTCACTGAGATGTGTTATCTTAGACATCGCTTCATTATAACTGTATAGACTCTGTAAAAACTTTAATAAAATTAAGAAATCTAGTGTCAATAAAATAAAATCAACAGGCTCCACTTACCTGCTTGTTCAGGAGCTTTTCAATCTTTTATTTTGTCCTCAGGAGCAAAGTGAGTTTTCTTGGCTGCCTTCAAACTACACCTACATGTCCAGATGCTTTCAAGGCATTTAGTTTTCTCTTGCCTCATTATGTGATGTTAAACAGGGTCTTATACAAGCAATTATTGGTTTAAAACTTTCATAAAAGGAACAAAATTGCTTGTTAACCTTGGTTTACAATTTTAAAGTTTGAAATGTTAGCTGAATAAAGTGTAGCTGCTGTGGGGGAACAGAATAATTGATTATTGATTCATTGTATTGACGATTGTTTTATTTTATTTTAATTATTAATGAATTCTAATGATTTTGTGAATATGAATTTAAATATTTTTTTACATTAACAATGGGTGCATGTGATCTGAAAGGTGACAGCAAATTAAGATAAGATAATACAATTGATAATACATGATTGATTGATAATACAATGTGCAGTCTGATGACGTTCGGTCTCTCGTGTCTAGGCAACGCAGAATGTCTTAAAGGTACATTTCACAATTTCAAGCCCCTCCAGAAACTTTCAGGAAAATATACGGAGTTCAAGGCGTGTTTGAAAACAGCTTTGATTAATGTTCACTGTTGTTGACACTGTTCTTTTTCTTTTAAATTTATTTATATTTTGGGGTTTTTTTCTGGCTTTATTTTGGATGGGATAGAGAGCTAGCTGTGAAGGGGACCAGAGAGGGAGTGGGGGAGGACATGCAGCAAGGGGGTTCTTCTTCTTGATGGATAAACAGGCTTTTTAATATCAATTGAATATGTGTCTCTACAGCTTGTTGCCCCCAGGTGGCAAAAACAAACAATTCACCCAGGTCCATATAATTCCCAGCTACGCCTCTGTCGGTTGGAAAGCATGACTTATACTGACTGTGGTGTCTCCGCCACATTTAACATCCAAACTGCGCATTTGAAAATACATCATTGCACAGTCACAGCATCGCTCTGAGTCGTGATCTCCATGACTGATCTCCGTGTGTGTGTGTGTGCGTGTGCGCGTGTGTCATCCCTGACGTTACAGACCCGCCTACATCACCCTCTGTCTCCCCCGGTGACACACACACTCAGAAGGGGGAGACTCTCCAGCAGCTGCGGGCAGGATCCACGAGTGAAGAGCCCGGAGTGTCAGGGCCAGACGTCCGCATCCACTGCACCTCAAGACGCGGGTCCTCAGGGGTATGGACGCCGGAGGAGAGCACTGACCATCCAGGAACCATGCCGACTGTCCTCGGCGGCAGAGAGAAACTTTCCATCGTCTGTTTTCTGCTCCGATGCGCGTATTCTCAGGTGAGAGGGAGCATGGAGTGGAAGGAGCTGTGGTCAGTGACAGTAGTTTGATCTCTTGGCCGTATTTTCTTGCACCACACTAGTGCATTGAGTAGGTGAAGTCAACAGTTTGTGCAAAAAGTAGCTTCAGGTGTAACCATCCCATGGAATAATATCTCTGCATGTTCTGCTCTAACCTTCACAAAGATGCAGTTTGCAGCTTTCTCAGGTTTTCTTTAAAAGCACCCAACACAGATGGGGGTGAGGTGGACCCTTGCAGCAAAGAAATGTGCATATAGGGATTGGTGAAATGATTGTCATTCTGAGGCAAAAATAGCCTCAGAGACAATATGCAAAAGACTGTCAGATTTACTTGATGGAAACTGAGAGAGTGGATGGACTGAAGGAGGTAAAGCACCCAAAACAGTTGTCTTGTTTGTCCTATATGACTGTATACATGTTGAAAATATCCAAAAGCATATGGACGTGCCAAATATAACCTGAAAGACAAGCATAACTTCAGTAATTGCACATACTTTTAGAATGCAACAGGTGGTTATAGTGTAGCTGGCTCGCATGCAGCTTGTTGTAGGTGTTATGATGGGTTGTGGTTTGATTGGCCCTGGGGGATTTCCCTCATCTGGGTATTGCACCAGAGCCGTGATGCTAGTGGGTATGAAACACATCGCACATGATAATACTCTTAACTAATGGGCCTGTAAGAGTGAAGTGGCTTCGGAGTTTAGCCCGAGCACCACCACAGGGAGCTGAAATACTGTCCGTCTGTGTTTATGTTTTTCATTCAGCGCCTACGGGCCTCATGGCTGCTACAGTTTTCTCACAGTGTTTTCCACCCGCAGGCTTAAAGTCCAGCCACTCAGACACTGACCTTAGTGAGTCATGCGTGCAAGAAATGACGGTTTCACACACACGCTCACACACGACATGCATGGACGATGCACCACACACACTTTCTACTGTGCATACCAATGCTGCCCAGATGGCACCAAAAGGCGAGAAAGGGGCATAAGAAGCAAAATCTTATCTCCTGAATTAATGCTCAAGCACAACGATTCTGGGCTTTCATGCTAACATAGTGAATTTGAATTGTGAGCTGGGTTGTGAAACTGAGAGGAACACGGGGGGAGGGCAACAGAAAGAGAGAGAGAGAGAGAGAGAGAGAGAGAGAGAGAGAGAGGTAATGTGTGTGTGGGAGAGAGAGAAAGAGAGCGAGAGAGAGAGAGAGAGAGAGAGGGGTTGCCTAACGTGGACAGGAAACAGAAAAGTTGCTCGCAACAGTATCAGCATCCGTCTGATCATCTGCAGCTGTGATTTCTAAGATATGAGTCATCAACGTCCTCTCAACTTTCACAATTACTGCGTGTGTGTGTGTCTGTGTGTACGTGAGTGTGTGTGGGGGGGTTTACAGTAAAGGGTGTGTGTGAAAGGTACAGCAAAAAGGCGGGAAGCACTGTTCGGAAGGTGATTTTCATAATGTGTGTGTGTGTGTGTGTGTGTGTGTGTGTGTGTGTGTGTGTGTGTCCTTGCGATGGAAACGTGAAAGAAATGAATTATTTTGTGTTCCATACATGTGAGTATATATTTGCATATTAACTGTATTTGCTGTATAGGAGATACAGACTGTACCCACTTGGCTGTAATGTAGAAGTCTAACTTGCTTTGTGCTGCCAGGTATCTTTTTTTTTCAGGTGCTTCTCCAGTTGATGAATGAACTAATCTGTTGCTCTGAGGTGTTACAAAGCTCCTCTGATTAACCGTCAGTCCTAACTTCCTGTGACTCTGTCTTCATTTACCATCACCTCCATTCTTCTGCTTTGCACAGGTAACAGGAAGCCAACACAACAGCTGTGCCAAAGATATTCTGGAGGTAAGGAAATGACTCGAGTTTGATTTGCAGGTATCCCAGTGGCTTTGAACCTTTGCAATAATGAGCTTCACCCCTTATTAAATGCATTCAAGTCCTTTTAAATGCATTATAGTCGAATGTGTTTTAGTCACAAATCATTTGTGTAATTTATTATGCAGGGTTGAGTCATTATGGTCGTTATAGATTCACGTCATTGCTTTGAGGCGGAAACAGCAGCATCTCACATATAGGGTTGCAGCTGAGGATTCTTTTCATTATTGATTAATCTGTGATTCATTTTTGACAAATGTTATTATTGTTTATTCTATAAAATATCAGAATATAGTGTAAACATGTCAGAAGTCCCAAACTCCAAATATTCAATTTGATTATATGATACAATAAATTAAAACAGGAAAACAGCGAATAATCACACATGAAAAGATGGATTCAGAGAATGTTTAATAATGTTGCATGAAAGTAATCAATCAAATGGTGAACCAGTTAGCACTGGTAGCAAGAAGGTTACTGGTTCGAATCCCAGCTTAGCTTGTTTGCATGGATTTCTCGGGGGAGTTCCAGCTTCCTCCCACAGTCCAAAAACATACAGATCTGGGTTAGGTTATTGGAGACTCTAAACTGACTGTAAGTGTGAATGTTTATCACTGGCGACCTGTCCAGGATGAACACTACATCTCGCCTAATACCAGCTGGGTTGACTCCAGCTCCGTGTGACCCTCAAAGCGGTATAGATAATGTTCGGATGCATGAAATAATTAGAATAATGGTTGCAGATTCATTCTCTATCGATCAACTAATCAGTTAATTGACTAATAATGTCAGCTCACCAATCTGAGCATCCCAGTGGTCTTTGTTTTCATGTTATGTCAGGTTTCATGCGGTGTAGTGGATGTTCAGTCCACAGTGTGGGACAGAGAACAGGAGCGCAGCAGATGAACAGGGATACAGAACATGGGGTGAGGGGAAGGAGGCAGATAGCAACACATAGGGCTCCACCTGGGAACCTTGTTGCTGTTGGAGGAGGGGAGGGATGACAGGTGAGGGCTGGCGCTGTGTCCTCGGTGATTGAGGGAGGAGAGTTAACGAAGTGAAAGGATGAGCAGAGAGAGGAAACACTTGTCTCCCCGGGGGCACAATGTAGAGAGAGGGAGGAGAAGAGGAGGAGAAAAGGTAGAGAGTCGCTTGCCAGGTTGCTCAAAATGTGTCCTCTCATGAATGTCTTATACTCCCATTCAAGATAAATAGATTAACATTTGCTCTGTTGAATGCAAAAAGATTGATCATTCTGTATGGTGGTCTAAATATGAAGCTACAACCGGCAGCCAGTTATCTCATCTTAGCATAAAGACTGGAAAGAGCAAAGCTTGTTTCATCTGCCACAAAAATCACATATAAGTGTTGTTTTTAGGCAGATTTTGTTACTTTCAGCCAGGCTGCTGCTTCCCCCAGACTCCAGCCTTTATGCTAAGCTACGCTAACTGGCTAGTGGCTGTTCACATACACATACATGGTAACGTCTCCATTATGTCAGAGGACTTACATTGACTTACATTCATTTCCCAGGGATTGACTCTAAACCTAACCATAACTATTCCTCACTTATAACCATAACCATAACCATAACCTTAACCTTAACCTTAAGCTAAACCTTAACCCAAACTTAAATAACAACCTTAAATTAAACCTTAACTTAAATATAAAACTAAACATTAACTTAAACCTTAACCTAAATCTAAATCAAAACCTTAACTTTAACTCTGTGCTCCCTGTAGAATTATTACACATATACAGTGCATCCGCAAAGTATTCACAGCGCTTCACTTTTTCCACATTTTGTTATGTTACAGCCGTATTCGAAAATGGATTTTCCGCAAAATCCTACACACAATACCCCATAATGACAAAGTGAAAAAAGTTTGTTTAAAATTTTTGCAAATTTATTTTAAAAAAAAGAACGGAAATACAACATGTACATAAGTATTCACAGCCTTTGCTCGATACTTTGTTGAAGCACCTTTGGCAGCAATTACAGCCTCAAGTCTTTTTGAGTATGATGCTACAAGCTTGGCACACCTATTTCTGGGCAGTTTCTCCCATTCTTCTTTGCAGGACCTCTCAAGCTCCATCAGGTTGGATGGGGAGCGTCGGTGCACAGCCATTTTCAGATCTCTCCAGAGATGTTCAATCGGGTTCAAGTCTGGGCTCTGGCTGGGCCACTCAAGGACATTCACAGAGTTGTCCTGAAGCCACTCCTTTGTTATCTTGGCTGTGTGCTTAGGGTCGTTGTCCTGTTGGAAGATGAACCTTCACCCCAGTTTGATGTCCAGAGCGCTCTGGAGCAGGTTTTCATCAAGGATGTCTCTGTAATTGCTGCATTCATCTTTCCCTCGATCCTGACTAGTCTCCCAGTTCCTGCCGCTGAAAAACATCCCCACAGCATGATGCTGCCACCTCCATGCTTCACTGTAGGGATGGTATTGGCCAGGTGATGAGCGGTGCCTGGATTCCTCCAGACATGACGCTTGGCATTCAGGCCAAAGAGTTCAATCTTTGTTTCATCAGACCAGAGAATTTTGTTTCTCATGGTCTGAGAGTCCTTCAGGTGCCTTTTGGCCAACTCCAGGCGGGCTGTCATGTGCCTTTTACTGAGGAGTGACTTCCGTCTGGCCACTCTACCATACAGGCCTGATTGGTGGAGTGCTGCAGAGATGGTTGTCCTTCTGGAAGGTTCTCCTCTCTTCACAGTGCAACGCTGGAGCTCTGTCAGAGTGACCATCGGGTTCTTGGTCACCTCCCTGACTAAGGCCCTTCTCCCCCGATCGCTCAGTTTGGCCGGGCGGCCAGCTCTAGGAAGAGTCCTGGTGGTTCCAAACTTCTTCCATTGACGGATGATAGAGGCCACTGTGCTCATTGGGACCTTCAATGCTGCAGACATTTTTCTGTACCCTTCCCCAGATCTGTGCCTCGATACGACCCTGTCTCGGAGGTCTACAGACAATTCCTTGGACTTCATGGCTTGGTTTGTGCTCTGACATGCACTGTCAACTGTGGGACCTTATATAGACAGGTGTGTGCCTTTCCAAATCATGTCCAATCAACTGAATTTACCAAAGGTGGACTCCAATCAAGTTGTAGAAGCATCTCAAGGATGATCAGTGGATACAGGATGCACCTGAGCTAAATTTTGAGTGTCATGGCAAAGGCTGTGAATACTTATGTACATGTGATTTTCGTTTTTTTATTTTTAATAAATGTGCAAAAATTTTAAACAAACTTTTTTCACATTAACATTATGGGGTATTGTGTGTAGAATTTTGAGGGAAAAAATGATTTTAATCCATTTTGGAATAAGGTTGTAACATAACAAAATGTGGAAAAAGTGAAGCGCTGTGAATACTTTCCGGATGCACTGTATACATGACATTACACAGGGCCCCCATGCTTCCACACTGATGTAGCTCAGGAGCCAGATCAGGATAAAATACTGAACGACTGGTACAAAATCAGCCCATTTTATCAGCAACCACAGGGTTTGTCTGAGTGTGGCTCAGGGCAATCTAATCAACAGAGATAATAATCACACCATGTACTGTGGAAACAGAGCTGTCTCACTTAGACTGGTTTCCTGTCGAGTGCTGTGCAGTGAACAAATAAGAAGTGGTGTAAATATTCCTGACAGTCGAGATGTATATGTGTAATCATCACAGACCCGTCCATAGACCCTAAGGGGGAGCAATGACATGTGGATGTGTACACATGTGCACAGACAAACCCACAGAGTGATCACAGGCACACAAAGGACGAGCTGGGAAACCTAAACAGATCAAATAGATAAGAAATAAAGAAGATTCTTGAAATGCCTATAGTGATCAATCAAACCAAAACAACACAGAAATCCCAACATCTCTGCTAAGTACACACTCCAACTCCAACCATGTACTGTTACTGTACAGAGCCTGACCCACATTTCCCCCCCAGACACACTCCCCCTGGTGGGGAGGAACTGTGCTAATAACAAGAGTCAGCTGTCAGATGCACTGCACTCTCTGCACTGTATGTGTGTGTAAATGGAAGAGAATCAAAGGGGAATAAAGAAAGCTCCGATGACAGATTTAGGAAGCCTCGGGTTTGTTTATGTGAAGATCATCACTCACAGTGACATTGCACAATTCACCTTTGACCCCGTTTCTATTGCGCAGGACATGACTCAGTCGTGGCCGTCACAGCAAGCCTTAGGGGGTGACCAGGCCCGACAAATCCTCTACAACCCAAAGGTATGTGTGTGTGTGTGTGTGTGTGTGTGTGTGTGTGTGTGTGTGTGTGTGTGTGTGTGTGTGTGTGTGTGTGTGTGTGTGTGTGTGTTTTAATGAATCCTTTTGTGCCTCCATGATAAATTGCCTTAAGTGATGTCATAGGAGTCGGCATCAGTTGGGTCTGAAGATAACCAATGTGGGGGGTGTGGAGTTAGAGATAATAAATGTAACCAGACCTCTGTAGCCCCCTCCTCATGTCTGTTAGCAGCTAAAGGCTACATTAGCTACCACTAGCATGACATGCCTGAATCTCCAATCAAACTGTCAGTGAGTTGCACTGTGGGTAATGCAGGCGCCAGGTTTTGACGAAGGAGAAGAACGTGTGGAATTAAATATCTTTGCCTCTGATGCATTGATTTTGATAATTTTTCTGTACGAGCAGCAGTACTATGAATACGACTAGACCTATGTTATATCTTTTGTTGACTCGTGTACTTAAATTATCCAAAATGTTTCCAATGAAGTTCAAGGTAACAGGACATTTGGTCGCCTATTGCCTCATATCTGCTCTGCTGCTGTGTAGCGTGAATAAACTTTAATACATTATCTCATCCATGAAAATGATTTGCATCAGGTAGATTTTCATCTGGCAATGGTGTGAACAACAACTCCCATGATCCCTCACTGTTTCAGGAAGTCATGGAAATAGGGCTTCTGTGATTTTTTTGGGTCGAGAGACTCCTAGTGGCCGAAGCTACATATTGTATGTTTACCATTTTTTGTTCTCTCTCTGTTCCAAGGACGTGAAACAATCGACTACACAGCAAAGGCAAAGTAAGTCTTCACTGATTGATAGATTTTCACATCTGATAGCAGCAGTGATTTACAGCTGGTTCTCTATTGAATATTTAACATTTCTCTCTCTGTCAGGTCGGGGGGATGTTCAGCAGCGATTGACCCGTCACCCTCATGTGGCACCTCACAAATCGTAAGTGATGCTCAAGGAAACACGATCCACTAAAAGGTCATCGTACCTGAACCCCAACTGTGGAACGCACACGGACAATAACTGGAATCCCTCGCTAAACCTGTTGTATTCTTCTAACCAAGTTTTCTGAAATGAATTTAGAAAATGCACGAATGAAAGAAAGGGAGAATGAAGGGAAGTCAACATACGGGGGGGGGTCGGTCAGCTAACTTTGTGTTTGTTTTAGCCTGTGTAACAAGTCAGGTCAAAGGCCAGTTAACAGTCTTAGAAGCTGTCAGTGGAGAGCGATGTGCTTCTGTGTGTTAACTCTTTACATCCTCCTTTTAATTTGAAACACATGTTCAGTAGTGTAAGCATGTCTCCAATGATCTCACAGCCTCTGTTATGTAATGGAGACGCTTAGTGACAGTTAACATTTACAACATCTTTGGAAAAAGTATTGTTTTCCACAGTTTTTGAGAATTTTAAGCACTAAAATGTTTTAAGTTAAATATATATATAAGCAAACAGCAAAAAAACTAAAACAATAAACAAGTAAAGATTTAATAATGTTAGTAAAATGTCATTATTTATCCAGGAAGGCTTTGTTGTGTGAACTTAAATTATTGCTAACTTTAACATCTTACATGCAAAATTGTTCATGGTTTTGGAAACTATTTCTCTTTGGAAATATAACTAGTTTTATTTCAACTTTATCCAAGGTACAGATAAATCATGTCCCACATATTAAACAGTGGATCAGGTGAATACATTTGACATATCACATTTTCAAAAGCTCACAGAAGCATTAAACTTAGATTTTTATACAATGGCTTATTTGATTTGATTATTTAATTTAATTTGTATTGCTCTATTTCCTTCTTCTATTCTATTCTTTCTATGATCAATCCACATTAAACATAGTTTCTTAAAAAATTACAATTGCAATGTTTGTTTGTTTGTTGTTTGTTTGTTGTTACAGCATGCTCGCTGATGACCTGAAGCTGAGCAGTGACGATGATGACACTCAGAGGGTGAGTATCTTCAAACTAATTTTCAAATTAGAAACCTGTATTGGTAGTTGTGACCTCAGCTGATCTTCATTGTGTTGTGCAACCAAACAAATACTGGAGTGTTTGGCAGCTCTTGTTACAGGTTGCCTGTTTTTCTGGTCGTGTTAAATATCTCACACACCCATACGCGGCACGAGCGGCACTTTGATAGATTTCCTTTTTTGCCGCTAATTACATAAAGAAATGAAGCAGCACAGGTAACAAGTATGGCGAGTGTAGCCAGTCTTTCACAGGGCTGCTGCTGCTGTGGATGATGACGTTTCTGCTTTTTGTTTTTTTGTCTCTAAAGGCCACTCACGAGTCAGCGCCCTGGGACAGACACAGGTACTTGATTACAAAATTTCATGTGCATGTTTATTTTGGAGTGTCTGTCTGTTAACACAAGTTAAACCGTACGTGCCATTCAAAAATAACACAATGTCTCCGCCTGTGGGTGTGTTGCTGCTCTCATCTGTGTACCTATGCTGACCCCTCTCTTGATGTTTGTGTGTGTGTTGACTGACAGCCTGTCAGCACAGCGAGCGCACACACATGGCAGGCGGGTGAGACATTCCAGCTCGGACTCCTCGGGCTCAGACTCCACCGTCGGGTCGGGCAGCAGCAGCCCTCGTTCCCGCAGCCCGAGCCCGGACGTTCACCCAGATCCTGCCTCGCCGGCCAACGTGCAGCCGCCGTGCAACAGCAAGGAGGTAACCGAGGCCGAGTCTGGACTTCTGCTCTCTTATCTCCTCTGTCCGTGCCTCTCTCGTCTGTGTTTGTGTGCCTCGGAGGGGAATTCTCCGCAGGGAGTGGTGGCCACGAGGCAGTTGACTGCAGGTGTGGGGAGAGACGGAGGAGTGAGGAATGCGTGTGAGTTGGACAGGAGGGGGGAGGACGAGGATGTGAGGTCGAGGGGCAGGGGTAGCTTTGGAAATTAGTGCCTGGGTGTCATGTCAACAGGCTGAGCCCTCGGGAGGTGGAAGTTGTCAGGACTCGGGTTCATGCCGACACTGAAAACCTCTTTCACAGAACAACAACTCACGAGGGAATGTGTGCGACTTGCATTTCATTATCTCAGATAAATATTGAACGTGCGATTTAGAGGTGTAGAGCACGCTGGGTATGATGGGCTTGTGGAGGTGAGGGGCATTGTGGGGGTTGGTGTGAGACCTGCGCTCTGCGTTGGAATGAAGGGGGGAAACCTGCTCCTCTTTTATGAATGGAAGGCCCTGTACACGACATAGCAGACTGTATGACCAAACATGCTCGACATTGGGCCGATACAGAGAGAGCGGGGCAGTTGAGTGTGTGTGTTTTTGAGGGAGGGTGTGGGTGTGGGTGTGTGGTGGGGGTGGGTGGGTGGGTGCACGCCATGTGTTTTTCATTTACATGGAGCATTTGAGTGTCTCCCAGAGAAGAGATTGGGGGTTGGAGAAGTGGAAGCAGCAAATCCAGACTTCCAGGTAGTGAGAGAAAGAGGGAGGGACAGAAAAAAAAGGAGGGAGGGAGGAAGGGAAAGCGAGACGGCACAAGAGATGCAGTGTCTTCTCTGGAAAGAGTGCGAGGGATGTGGAGGTGGGCCGAAGAGGAGGGTGGGGTGGGTGTGGGTGTGTGTGTGTGTGTGTGTGTGTGTGTGTGGGGGGGGTAACTGTTTGACTTGAGGAGTAAAGGTTTAATTTAGCTCCTGGTCAGCCAAGAGAGAGAAAGAGAGAGAGAGAGAGAGAGAGAGAGAGAGAGAGAGAGAGAGAGAGAGAAACAGAGAGAGAGGGGGGGGGGGGGGGGAGAGGGAGAAGGAGAGAGGGAG
This sequence comes from Hippoglossus hippoglossus, assembly GCF_009819705.1. Taxonomy (NCBI): domain Eukaryota; kingdom Metazoa; phylum Chordata; class Actinopteri; order Pleuronectiformes; family Pleuronectidae; genus Hippoglossus; species Hippoglossus hippoglossus. Next base: position 17,869,379 of record NC_047171.1, read on the forward strand.
AAGGAGAGAGGGAGGAAGAAGTTTGCTCTGAAGTCGTGAGTATCCCCTTGGTTTTTTTATTTATTTCTTTGAGTGTCGAACTCCTGCTTTCTCTCGTGTTCGTCTCATTGTTGCGGCCACCAAGACAGTTGTTAAGCAAACATGAAGTGAGTCATTTGACATTATTGAACGTGGGAATGTTGAGCTACTGTAGACTGTCACACGCTGAGGTTTTAACGTCAGTTCAACTTATTTTATTAAATAATCAAGTTTTTTTTTTTTAGACCTGATACCAATTTGTAATTTGGAGTTTGGTTGGTTTTAATAGCAGCTGAGTCTGTGAGGTGCAGTAAATGTGGTACATTTTTGATTCATGGCTCTGTTGGAATGTGCAAACGTTGGAGTGTGTGCACACTTGTTTGAAATATGTGTCAGTCCTCATGTGGTTAAACACAACGCTTTTCTCTGCTCGCACTTCATCTCTACATTAGTGCACAAAAAGATGTGTGCAGAGGTGAAATAACAAAGTACATTTACTCCCAAAGTAAAAGACAGACATACCTCAATGCATGTTTAAGGGCTTAAGTTACAAGTTACTATCACTGAGTGCTAATCACTTATTTCCTTTGCAACTCATGGTTAACAGTTGAATAATTCTGTTACAGAGACGCACATTGTACTTTCTTGTATTTAAAATGCAGTCAGATCTTTTTGACAGTACAACAGAGTATTAGGGCCACTTAAAGGGGATAAAAAGATTTTGAGAATAAAGTCGTACAATTACGAGAAAAAGGTCCTAAATTTCCAAGTATGAAGTTGTAAATTTAAAGAGATGAAACCATAATACTAAGTATCAGGACTAAACTGTGTCTATTATAAAGAAGGAAATTAGCTCTTATGTCGAGGAGCAAATGTTTTTTTCTTATTTACTAAAAATCATTTAAACCACATTTAAATCCACTACATCCAGATTTTTGTTTGGATCTGCACAAAATCAGTCTCCTAAATATGCCAGAATTTTTTCATCAAGATTCACACACAATTCTCTGAGAAATGTAAGAAAATGTTGACAACGCCCGATCTCACAATGTTAAAGAAAGTGGGAAAAACAATTCCTGGATCGTTCCCCCTGATCCAGATCCATGCCATAATCTTTAATAATAAAGTAATATAATAAGAAATAGAACATTTTAATGTGGGATTTATTTCTATATTGTTGTATTATTATAGATTTCATTTTAAATGTATCTAGTTCATGATTTATATTTTTAATCTCTCTCCCTGTTTCTGTGCTTTCTTTAGACTGATCACCCCGCTGCGGCCCAGTGGCAGTTGGACAAATGGCTGAAGAAGTCCCACAAACAATCTGACAGCAGTGAACAGGATCCGTCCCGGAGCGCTAGGAGACGCTTGCCCTCTCCCCACACCGAGCGTGCCCCATCCCCAGCCAGGTCCTGGGACAGCAATCAGGAATACAGCCCCAGTCAAAGCCCTATTCCCAGCCCACAGTTCAATTACAGCCACAACAACACCCCTCTTCCCAGCCCTGGTTACAGCTACGGTCCGAGCCCCAGCCCCTTCACCAGCACCTGCCCCAGCCCCAGCCCGAGGCTCAGCTCCATCCTCAGTCCAGCTCTAAGTGTTTGCCTCAGTCCGTGTGGAAGCCCGAGAGGCAGCCGCAGCCCGAGCCCCCTTCCTACACATCCTCCGAGAAGCCCAAGTCCCAGCTTACCGTCTCCTTCAAGGCTCCGACACTACCCTGAGATTCAAACACAAACTGTCCAAACAACCAATCCCCACAGGACAAAAGCTAGGTCGTGGATCCCCCCGTTGCCTAACACCAAGAACAAGCCCACAAACGGTTCTCACCCTCAGGCGACTCATCAGCACAGGCCCAGGACCCGACCAACGCAGGACCAAGAGCCAAGCAAATCGAAGGCCTCTGCTACAGTTTTAAACTCTGACCTGAATCACAGCCAAAAATCGAGACCCAAGTCTAACGTTCATCCGGTTTCTAAACCGATCTCAGAGGCTCCCAAAGCCAAACACACTTCACATTTTGAGCAAATCCAGGGCAGCGGGTCCAACCACAAGACCAGGCCTCCGTTTCAACATGGCTCACAACTTAACCCCACTAGAGCAAAGCACTTAGCTCCTGCTAGTCGTGAAACCAACGCTGGCCACTGCTCTCAGTCGCAATCTACCTCTAAAGCTGCTGCTAATTCTGCCAGTGGGTCGAACTCGAGGGCTGGTCCGAGCCTGAAACCAAGGGCCAAGCCGTGGGTGGCCACAGTGCCGACACCTGTGCATGTGAATCACACAAAAGCGTCAAGGAAAATATACCAGACCAAAGAACAGGAGGTGGACCAGAGACGAGATCATCCAACACAAACAGAGGGGAGAAAACACGAGAGGAAAGAGGACAGACATCGGGAAAAACCGAAAGGAAAAGGGGAGAGAAAGGAAGACAGGAGGCTGGCGGAGGAGCAGCTGCTGAGACGTCCCTGGATCCAGAGTTCAGCAGAAGAAGAAGAGGAGGAAGAGGAGGAGGGAGTGATAGAAAGGCAGAGGAGGAGAGAGGAGACAGCAAAAGGGGAAAACAGGAGGAAGGAGCAGCAACATCGACGTGAATGGCAAACAGTGCAGGTCAGACAGAGACCACCCACTGAAGCCAAGCAACACCGACCTAAGGACGACTCAAACCGCCAGGGGGCGACGAAAAAGGGTAGGAGAGCTGAGGAGGAGAGAGAGTTACAAGCGGACCTTTCACCTCCTCCGTCACGTTGCCCGACTCCCCATCGCCGGTCCTCCTCATCCTCTTCCTCACATTCAGATTCTGAATCCGAACGTCCGATCACCAAGGTTCCAGCTGACTCCACCTCCCACAAGAGACTCGCCAAGAGAGGGCAACAAGGCGCGGGCAGACCCGACGCCAACAGGCCCAAGGCAGCACCCCCCAGAGGTGCCACTGCTCATCCAAGCGAGGGGCAGCAGAGCGAGGCCAGAAAAAAACTCTACACCCTAGTCCCGTTTGGGCGAGGTGACCAGGCTACGGTTTATTCCCAGCGAGGGCTCAGAAACCTGGTGGTGCAGATCGACCTCGGTCTTCTCAAACGGGTCCCGGATAGCACGAGTGGTCCCTCTGTTAAAAAACCCTCTTCCTCTCCTTCCACCTCCTTGTTAACCAAGGACAAACAAAGAGACACCATGAAACACCTGTACACACCTGAGACTGTGACAAAAGACAGCAAAAGGAAACGCAAGGTACACAACGTGTATTTTATGTTAACCTCCGCCAACTAGGAAATAATGTTTCTGTCTGGGTTGATCTAATTGTTTGCTAGCAGGATTACGCAAAACCCACTCAACCAATTTCAATGAAATTTTGTGTGGAGGTGGGGCATGACCCAAGGAAGCACTTGTTACATTTTGGTGCGGATCTGCATCAGGCCGGCCTAAGGAATCGTTTTTTTCTTTTTAACATTGTGAGATAGGACATTTTTCAGCATTTCTGTTGATTTCTCAGAGAACAATTCATGCATTTTGATGAAAAAATCACACGTTATTATGGCACTGATACAGAAACACAGAAAGTGTTGATTATAGACATGTTTTTTCTTTGTGCGTTTGTGTGCGTCCAGTTGGAGAACGGTGTGTCACACAGAGAAGGCAAGAGGAGTCTTCCCCACGCCGGAGGAGACCTATCGGATCGCACAGAGCCCTCAGCTCACACAGCTGGGCGCAACTTTGTGACCGAGACCACACACAATGGGTAAGAAAACACCACACACACCTTTGCATTTCATCCAGGGGTGCACTGACTCCAGCTGAAATCAGATTGGTCCCTGAAGTCCTCCTACAAATCACCTCCCAGTTTGGTCTCATATACAGTATATGCGTGAAGTCTCATTGTGTGTACAAATGTGTATTTGTGTCAATGCAAATATGCTTGTGTGTGTGTGTACTCAAAGGTTCTTGGAGGAGTACTTAGACAGCAAGAGGCCACTGTCTCCCCTGTCTCCACTGTCTCCACTGTCTCCACTGTCCAACAGCCCAGAGTCCACCAAACCTCCTCCCAAAACCAAGACTTCAGAGCAGCATCACAGCCACAAGAACAGAGACAAGACCAGAGATTCTGCTGTGAAGGTAAAAACAAATCAACTGCTTATTGACATCACCCCAGCTCTATTGCTTGCATAACCTAATTTACACTACATATTTGTACTCAGCCCAAGATGGAGGTGGAATGTGTTAAAGTGTCCAGACAGACCCAGCCCCCGTCTGAGTGCTGGGGCCCTGCAGGACACCAGGGGACCGTGACTAAATATGAAACGTGAGCAATGACACATACTCCACGTAGTGCAGAACTGACTCACCTTGTCTGTGGTTTGTCTGATAAAGACCCAGCAGGCTAATAGATTTACTGATAACATAAAACAATCTGACTGTATTGCACTTTCTTTGTTGTTCATCTTCCTAGTCCACACCATGCTGAGTACTACTTACACGAAGCTAAAAGGATGAAGCATCGAGCCGACGCAATGGTGAGAACTTCACCTTCTACATTTTCGACGACAAAGAAAAATATATTGCGAAATACAACTATTTGCTGAGACAAGATTTTCTGGTCAGTAAGAAAGGAAAATCGAATTTTTTATTTTATTTCTAGTTTTTTATGATAAAGTTTGTGATGGAACTGTAAAATAATGAGCCTTAATGTCATTTCATTGTCATAAGGGTTCGATAACAACATCATTTTTACTTCCTAATATCAGTCCTCCCCGGGCTCTTGTCCATATTGAATTGGCAAGTCAGAGAGTGGCTGTGGAGCATTGAGGGCGTAAAATTGACGAGTACAAGGAGTAAGTAGATGTCACCTAGTTTTTACAGAAGATCATGAGGACACTGCACTCGATCAGTAGAGAGATCAGTCCAGGCCGTGTATACCTTTAGCCTATCTTAGCACAAAAGTGGAAGCAGCGGGAAACATCTAGAGTCCACATATGCACGTTCAAGATGCCTTATTTTTTCTTATATAGCCTTTATACAATATACGCAAAAGTAGATTCTTGATGGGGACTTGAACCTTTTGTAAAATTAGCACTCTGTATGTTACTCAGTGACACAGTCACAAAACGTAGGCAAAAAAATCACATTTAAACTTTGCTACGCTTAAATTCCCTCTTTAATATTAACTCCAGCTTTACAGAATTTTTCTTTCTGTTTCAGGTGGACAAACTGGGGAAAGCTGTGAACTACGTGGACGCTGCTCTCTCCTTCATGGAGTGTGGGAAAGCCATGGAGGAAGGACCGCTGGAGGCAAAATCTCCGTATACCATGTACTCGGAGACAGTGGAGCTCATCAGGTGAATCAAACGTTAATTCAACAAGAAAACAGACACATCCGTTTACATGACCGGCAGCACCATAGTTAATATCCCTGTTTTTTAAGGTACGCAATGAGGCTGAAGAGCCACTCTGGCCCTGGGGCGAGACAGGAAGACAAACAGCTGGCGGTTCTGTGGTGCGTGTGTCATCGCCTGTGTTTATGCCACATCCATCATCACGCTGAAGAACCCGCAGTTTTGCTTGTGATTTGAGTTTGTTTGACCTTCGCTTGTGTGTCCACAGTTTCCGATGCCTTGCCCTACTTTACTGGCAGATGTTTCGGTTAAAGAAGGACCACGCTCTGAAATACTCCAAAGTGCTGCTCGACTATTTCAAGGTATATCGGAAATAAAGTCTGATTTACAATTTTACATGGAGTGTAAGCATCTGGATAACGTTTATGGTGCCGTTACAGAGTTCTCCCAAAGTGCCTTCTACACCGCCCTGCTGGAATGACTCTGGGAAGTAGGTGGATAATACATTTTCATCACAGCCTCTCTGTTCAATCCATTTATTTCCATTCCCAGCCACTGAACCCTCATTGATCACCATCGCTCTCTCGCTCCTGTGTTTCCACTCCCCAGGGGTGCAGAAGGAGCCCCTCCGTCACTCTCACCCAATGCCAAACACCTTGCACGGAGTTCACATGGGGGCAGCACTTCCCCCACCTTCATAAGCATTCCCCAGCGTATCCACCAGATGGCAGCAAATCATCTTACCATTACCAATAGTGTGCTGTACAGCTACGAGTACTGGGAGGTGGCTGACAACCTCGCACAGGAGAATAAAGGTACATTTGCAAAGATACATAACCGTGGGTAAAAAAAAATGTTTTCATATAATTGTTAGAAATGCATTTTAATGGAATAAACCCCTTGAGATATATAATTTTTTCGAGGAGGTCCCACACATTTACAAACAAAACACAATAACAGTAATATGGATATTTAAAAGAAACGTATTCCAATCCAAAATTAAATTGAATTAAGCCACTGATTTAAGATTTTGTTTTCCTTTTCTCATTGCAGAGTTCTTCAATTACTTGAATACTTTATCTGGGCCATTGACTCTTCACAGTAGCATTGCTCACACGGTCCAGTTCACCAGACAGGCTCTTCAGTGGATTCGCATCAGTGCCAAACTTAACTAAAAAAAGAGGGATTTTACTTTCACCTGCTCGCTGGATCCCCAGGCTTCATTTACCGCAGAAGACACAACTCTATGGATCTCAGCTGTGCAGCTGACAGGACAACACTGACGCCTGCTGCGCTGTGTGAAATGGAGTTGGATTAAAAACTCATGGAGCCGGACATTTGTCATCCTCATAGGATGTTGTGACGCTCACCGTCTGGGCCTTATTGTGTGAAAAAGCCTGCTTGAGGTGCGAAATCACTGGATTATTCGGACGCGGTGCGTGTGCTGTGGATTTAAAGTCTCTATTCATTTGCCAAACTTTTCTCGGATCTTTAAGAACTCACATTCGAAGCCTTTTTCAACCTTTGGAATGAATCGTTATCCAGAGGATTGTTTCTCTGGGGCCAAGACAGGAGAATACGTTTTAAAAACCGATCAATCATTCACCACTTTCTCCAAGAAAAACACTTGTCGGTGTAAAAGGCTCTTAATTGTAAAAAACTTTTTTACTTTAATGTGTTTTTACTGTGCAATATTTGATGGATGTCAGTTTTTAGAAAAAGAAGAGAAAATACAAGAGAATAAAATGTTGGTGAGTTAAGTTACAGACTTTTAAAAGTTACAAATCTTATTTGTCCCATTCCTGAGTGTGTGGTTGTGTAATTGAATGAAAAACGAAGCTGTAGAGTTCATCCAGGCTTCAAGTTTAATTTCTTGGATCTAGTGAAGGAGTATTAATTTGACATTTCCATCTTCTATGATAGTGCATCTCATTTGAAGCAGCACAGACTTATGGTTTTGAGACAAAAGAAAAAGTGATCTTTCGCATAAAGGAAACAGGAAACAGTGTCAATCACAAAGTGATGATTACCAGGTCATCTGTGGGTCAAAATATTCTAAATCATCAGAAGCAACTGGAACACTTTTAACTTAGTGTGATAGTCATTCATTTCAGTCATTGTTTTAAATCCTTTGAACCATTCAAAAAAAGAGTTTTAACCCTGAGGGTCACCTTAGAGTTATCAGCTTTACAGTCTCAACCATAGGCTGCACATTAACATGGATGACTCAACTTCCTCCCACTATCCATAAATGAAGCCAACCACCAGGTGGCGATCAAGGCACCGTTACTGCTTTGATAAAAGAAAATCCTCCCTAAAGCGAATGGCGTCTCCATTAGAAGAGTACCTAATAAACTGGCAACTCAGTGTAGGTGTGCAGAATTTCCAATAAGAACTAAAGAAACAGGAATGCCCATAAACACAAAATAATCCTGTGTGTCCTCCAGTGAGCACAGCTTTTCTCCCCGAGGTTTGAAACAGTAGGGGAGACCCATACGTGTTTTTTAAGAAGCTTATTTTTCTCACTCTGTCATTATTGTAAAATGTCATGATAGTGATCATAACTACTGGCATTCATGCATTTATATTAGGATCCTTTTGTCTCGGAAAGGCAGAGAAGCCTATAGGATATAGGTTTTCTCTCTCTCTCTCTCCACCTCTCTCTCACTAGCACGCACTTAATAGGTGTTTCAGACTAATTAAGCAGTCCAGTTGTGCAGAGTTCTCACTTTCTCTCACACACACACACACACACACACACACACACACACACACACACACACACACACACACACACACACACACACACACACACACACACACACACACACACACACTCCATCTCTGCAATTCTACTTCCTCCTGCACCACCACAGAAGTCGCACATGCAACTTCAGCATCTGATGTCTGGTACCATAGCAACAGTGAACAACCAATGAGGAGGCACTTAAGGACAAAACAAGCCTCAGGTCAATAGCATCCTGGTTTTCTTTGATTTTATGAAATTCATTTTTCATACTAATCCAGAACCAGATTAAATTTGTTTTTATTTCCCTGGATAATTATTTATTTGCTCTGTTGTCCTTTACTTGACTTAATTAGTTAATTAATTTAAATTAATAAATCCATCCCTTGCTGACTTGATTGATCCCATAAAGCAGATAGTAGATCATGTGTCAAATCAGACAAACCACACTCCACAGATAAGGACACTCTGAACTGAGGTTGTGCCATTTCTCTGTGATTTTCTGCTGCTGGCTCAGTGACCTTATTTCACTGCATTATAATCGAATCCATTCATCGAGCAGCTGCCTAACATGGAAATGCTCAGCAGTCGTGACTGTGGATTTTAATGTGTTCTTTTTTCAGACTGCAGGCTACAGGAGAATTATCGTCACAGTGTGAGGCTGTTGGAGGGGACCACCATGTCCACAGTGGGGATGGGATGTATGGATCTGTGAAGGGAGCCGCACCTTATGGCTCAGGTTATTTTTAAAGTGCCTTTTAAAAGAGGGATGATCACAAGCTCCCTCTTAACTTAGTCGGTGTCATAGACTGTATATAAAGATGGACGACATGTCTTCAGTTTCTCCCACTATCCAGAAATGAAGCCAAAATATCTCGGATACGCTGTAATCTTGGTGGTTGGAGCCAGAGTCTGCACAGTAGTGATCCGGGAATGGAGTCGCTTTATCAAGGTCCCACCGATAGACCCACTCGACCAATTGCAAGTCAGTCTCACCTGTCAATCATGACATTTTAACTCGCTTTAATAGGTATAAATAACTAATTAAAAATAAGCTTTTTAAAAATAAGAGTGATGAGAAGCATGAGTGACATATTTGAGAGAAATATGTTTTGGTCCATGTCTCGGTGGAGGAAGCCGGATTTCTGATCTATTCTGCAGTCAACCACCAGGAGGTGATCAAAACACTGACTGTCACTGTCATGTTATCAATTTTGATATCCAGTTTATGCCATAAATACACATTATGTTGCTGTAGTGCCACCTATAGGTGAAATATCACCTACGTTTACAGGGTGACCTCTATCTATTTTACACACTTTAAATCTTCAACTACCTTACTTCATTTCCCCAGTTAGATCCATGTCCCATTATCAACTAGGAGATGGGATTTATGAATTTTATTGCAGCCAGCCAGAGAGAAAAAGTTTGATTGGTCCATGTCCCATCCACTAACATGGAGGAAGTGGGACTTCTGAACTATACTGCAGTCAGCCACCAAGAGACAAGTGAGACAATTTGGCTTCACTTTTGGGGAGCTGTCATATTATATCACCTATAGGTGGAACACCATCAACTCTTCAAATCTTCAACAGCACTAATGGTAAATGGTCTGTATTTATGTAGCGCTTTTCTAATCTTGATGACCACTCAAAGCGCTTTACAGTACAGTTATGCCATTCGCACACATTCATACATCTATGGGCAGCACTTTTTTTCTATGAGGGGCCATTCGGGGTTCAGCATCTTGCCTCAGGACACTTCAGCATGCAGATGGGGAAGACTTGAGGAGGTGGGGTTTTCTGACCAATACTGCAGCCAGCCACCAGTCGGCTTCACAGTCGTGTTATTTTGGCTTCACTTTTGAGGAGCTGTCATGTCCTCCATCTTTATGTACAGTCTATAGTCAAAACTGGAATCGAGTGGAAGCCTGGATGTCCTCCTCAGTCCCAGCCTGTCTGAAGAGCAGGATCTCTTTATAAGAATGAGAGCTCTCGGGTTGGACTCGGCTCCGTTCGTATCAAACAAGCCTATCAGAAAGAGTCGGATCGTCCTGGAGCGTCATCAGTTCACAGCCTGCGCCGCTGGCTCGTTCATCCGGCACGTGTCTCTGCGTCACGGCCTTTAGCTGCCTGTGCGCCGGGGCCGTGTGAGGACAAGCAGCTCGGAGCCAGACACACGTAAATAAATAAATAAAGGAAGGAGGGAGCCTTGTTCTGATCCACTGTCTGAACACACAGACACCGTGGCTGCTCATTTAAACCCCATGTTGTTCTCAAAGGTGCACAGAGAGTGATGTGAACCAACCTGCTCCACACCAGCGACTCACCTGTGCGCCACTGACCCGGTGCGAGGTGTCACAGGCTGGGTGGTTTATAGAAAGTGTGCGGAGCCTCCAGGACATGATGGACCCAGAGGACACGATGGACTCAGTCACCTGCACAGTTCAGGAATTACAACACGAGTTCAAAACAACAAGCCGGGGACACGTCAAGCTCACTGTGCAGAGATAGTAGAAAACTGGAAGGGAGCGGGTTGGATTTTGAAAATAAAAGGCAAATGAAATGAAACAGGGATGTGTGATGAAATACATGCATTACACAAATTATTTTTTTTGGATTGATCACCATTTAAAAAAAACAACAACATGAGTTACATATATGTGGCAGCTTAACTTAAGTATGATTGAGGCTTACTTACTATTATAACTGTGCTCAACAGCATGAATAAGATGAGATAAGACAACATAAGATAATATTTTTTAATCCCACGCCGGGGAAATTCACAGCAATAAGAGAACTCCTAGAAATACAAGATATAACAAAACCTTTCACTGTTGAACAAATTATTATTATTGTTATAGACTTGCTTTAATTTTTTTAAGTATTTATGTCCTATTCATAAACACCCTATTTTTTTTTTATTTAACATTCAATTTAACCCCCCTCTGCAGGCTGTTCAATCATCATCATTGAACGTTTTATTTTGAAAATCTCCTCCGGAAGCCCGGCGTCTCTTCCTCCTTGTGCTTGACGTGTGGGAGCAGAGGGGGGAACAGATGAGGCGGTGGAAATGGAGAGGACAGGGAGGGGGAGAGAAAATGTTGAGGAGCAGACATGGCGAGGCAGCGTGACAGAGTGAGGGGATCTCAGGTCGTCTGAAGCGGATCCGTGGAGCAGGTCGAGCCGGAGCAGCGGAGCGAAGCGTCCGGAGGATCCCGCTCCTTCTTCTTTTTGCTTCCTTTCGGCTTCGCTCGTGGCTCTTTCCTCGTCTGATCGGAGCGCGCACGACGGCTGTGCTGACTCGTATCTGCAGGGAGAAGTGTGGACAACAACCCGCTGTGACAGGAACAAAGGTAGATACATAAACCAACAAGTGTTTACGAACAGACACTTTGTTTGTTTACAAAATGTGACGGAACAACAAGGCGCCGAAGTTCCACTGTCTCTCCGCCCGGTCCATTGTTGTGCAGCTCGTTTGGCTGCATCGTCCAACACACTGGGACTCGTGTGTTTTTCCTTTTTTCTTTTTCCTGCAGATGTGAAACAGTGTCGATGTTACCGTCGTATCGTGGCGCAGCGACGCGCATGGTTAACCAGCCGAGCTAATGTTAGCACGTAGAGATGTGAGGAGACAAAAGTGCCACATGGGGCTGTGGTGTAACAGTGCAGAGCTGTCAGTGGCGGAGGAGCTGCCCGGACATGCCCTTGGACACTTAAATAACCCCCCCCCCTCCTGCAAGGCAATATCACAAGCTTTATGTTGCTTGACAATATGGCCAAGAATGTTCGATATCGATAATTATCACGATACATGTCAAACCAATGTTTTTATTGAAGTTGATGCACCTGAGGGAAGGTTGTACTCAACAAAGAACAACTTGTGTTTTATTGTTATAGACGAAATTGCGATATATGTATTGCGATATTTTAATTATTGTTACTGTTTTATCGCTCAGCCCTATCATAAAGGGATAGTTCACCCAAAAATGAAAATTCACTCATTATCTACTCACCACTGTGCAGATGGAGGGGTGGGTGCAGTGTATGAGTCCACAAAACACTTTGGGAGTTTCAGGGGTAAACAGTGTTGCAGCCAAATCCAAAACAATAGAAGTAAATGGCGAGCGATTCTTCAAACATAAAATACCTACAGAAAGAAAACATAAAATACCTCCATACTGCTCCTGACGTGTCATCCAAGTGTCCGTAAGCCCCGACATTCAAATTCTACCCGAAATGGCGTAATTTATACCATATTTTTAGTCTAAATGTTGCTGTTGTCCTCCTCCCGCAGTACTTACTGCAAGTTCTCGCGAGACGAGATCAGCAAGTTACTCACGATACTCCGGAGAACTTGCGATAATGGCAGAACATCAAAAGAAATAAAGAAGTTGGTTATTAAATTAATAAAAACTTTATGAACAGGTCCATGTAAAGCACCTTTCATACAACTCAAAGTGCTTTTATACTATTGACTGATCAGCCAAGAATAAGGTAAAACAAATAAATATGCTGACAATGAAATGCCATTCAAGAGATTTGAAAAGCTGTAATAACAATATTAAAATATAGATTCATTAAATGGAACAAATAACTATATAGAATGGGATGAAATCATAATCATATTAACAGGTAATGTTTATAAACCATACCTGATCTAAAGCCAGGCTAATGAGATCACAGAGGGTTTTTAGTCCTGCACTTTCTAACTACTAACTGACTCCGGGATCATGTCAGGATGTACGTTCAGTTCTTTGTATGCATCATAACATTCATAATAACCTGCTAAGTTAATGAAGCACTGTGTGTATTCTGATGATCTGTCTTGTATGATTCAGTTTTGCTCACTTGGCTCCTCCTGTGTCTTCAGGTAACTCAGTATGAGTCGAGATGTATGGACGAAGAAGAAAGCCAACGCCAGTGGTGACAATGGTTGGGCTGAAAGGGTGAGTGTCGCTCAGTTCATCATCACCAACAATGGACAGAAAATGACCTCTGTATGAGATAAAAAAGATTATGCAGTGGGTATAAAAGGTATTTATATTGTAGCTTACTGCAAACTGGATTTAAATCACCTTACTTTATTATTCCACCTGCCTTCTGTTATGTTGAATCCACACATCCACATGTAAACCTTGTACTGTACGTATAAGATGGCCAACGTATTGAGAAATGAAGCTAAAATATCCCCAACACGCTGCCATCTTGCGCATTTGTAGCCGGAGTCTGCACGACATTGATCGCGGGGTAGTGGCGAGGTCCTGTCAATACATGTCCTCGACCAATCCTGAGTCGTTCTCAGCTGTCAATCATGTCTTCTCACCCCAGCAACAATCATCAATACCTTATTCAAAGGTTGGATGTGCTTAAATTCCATATGTGACAGTTGGAGCGCTGGGCCTCTGCACATGCAGGTGTGAATAATATGAATGAGATTGACCTTCTGTCACCGCTCTCCTTCTCGTGTGCAGGGCGGCTACATGGCGGCCAAAGTCTCCAAGCTGGACGAGCAGTTTAAGCGTGACGCCCCCAGGGAAAAACAGAAGCAAGGCATATGCTCCAACATCTTCAGCGGAGTGGCCATTTATGTTAATGGCTACACAGGTAACACTTTGCTACATACATAACTTTACATGACTCAAGTTTGTGTGTCTTCATCTCCTCATAATTTCCTCAGTCAATGCTTCAAAGTATGAAGGAAAGAGCAGCAATGTAAATGTTTGCCATGACTGTCCCAGAGGAGTGTCTGATATCAGAATATCGAATACACAAGCGCACGTCCTTTTGAGGTGCGTCAGTTGACACGCGCAGCACACACTGGACTAATCATACAAATAGAAGACATCAAGACTCAGCAGCCGGGACGAGCGGATCTGAGGAGTGACCGTGATGAAATTGCTGTTTTTCTTGGTTGTTGATGCACGTTGACACTTTGAAATGAGAAAGTGGCACAGCCTGACAAGAAAATGTGTGTTGAGATGCTGCAGGTGTGTGGGCCTAAATTATAAGCTAATGGCTGTATTTGTGAGCTGCATTATCTTTTTCTTGCTTCTCTTTTCCTCTTAGTGTTTTGTTTCTTGTTATTTGCGAGCAGACCCAAGTGCGGATGAGCTGCGCAGACTGATGATGCTGCACGGAGGCCAGTTCCACGTCTACTACTCACGCTCCAAGACCACACACATCATCGCCAACAACTTGCCAAACAATAAAATCCAGGAGCTCAAAGGGGAGAAGATCATTAGGCCGCAGTGGATTATGGACAGGTATTTATTATATGTATTTATTTCATGGGTTCACATATGATTATTTATATTTTACAACACAAGTGCAGTGCCGGTTCTAAACCTGTTTTGAATGGGCTGTTGGGTTGGTCTGTGGTACTGGTTGAAGCTGTCTCTCTGAAATGGCAAAAGTGA